>NC_091952.1:235250822-235392779 GCF_031021105.1 Erythrolamprus reginae | reverse complement strand
TCGCTTGCCGCTTGACCCATCAGTCCTCGCCGCCCAGGCAGCTGATCTGCTCCGCAGCGCGGCAGCAGCGAGGAGCCGAAGATGGGGTTTCCCCATTGCCTGGGCAACGGGGAAACCCCATCTTCGGCTCCTCGCTGCTGCCGCGCTGCGGAGCAGATCAGCTGCTGCGCGGCCGAAGGAACCTTCCCTGGGTGCCGCCCGCCGCCCATGCAAACTCCACCATCTGCGCATGTGCGGCCATGAAAAAAAGTGTGCGCATGTGCAGATGGTGTCTACTTCCGCAACCCTACATCGCGAAAAATCGATTATCGCGAGGGGTCTTGGAACGGAACACTCGCGATACTCGAGGGATCACTGTAATTCCTTTTTGCTTTAGTTTTATTGAACTAGTTTGTTTTATTGGACTTGGTTGTGAAATATGCGCATACAAAGAGCCAGGGATTTTATTTTTACTCTTAGGAAAATCTCTAACAAGGGCATGGGGGGGGATATTTCACACATACATATCTATTGCATTTCTTATTACAAAATGTATTTTTTTAAAAAACAACCCATACCTATTAAATAAGCAAGCATCAGCGACAAGGAAGCATCATTTCAAAACGTGAACAAATAATCTCTTTTGTTTCTTTTCAGTGTTAGAATAAATTATTCTATCACTGCTGATTGGCAGGTATAAAATTCAAAGCTATAAAAGAGATGGGAAAGTGAAAAGGCTGACCTTGGTCTTTAGTTTGTATTGTTCGAGGCCTCATATTTTTGAGTGCCTCATATTTTTGAGTGAAATGAATAATGCTTCTGGACAGAATGCTGAAAACCTTTATGAGAAACTACTTGAATGAAAGGTATCAAGAAATATTCTGCTAGTCTAACCCAGTAAGAAAATAGAGCAAATAATTTGTAAAAGAAAGTATGGTGGGGGGGGGGGGGAATGTGTTATTCACCAAATCATTGCCCAGAGACCAGCAGTGATGCTATGCTGCTAAATTAGCCAGCTAGTAAAAACTGCAGTAGCATATCCTTTTGAAATAGCTCTTTGTAATAAAAAAAGAGGAAGCAGTTGAACATAGTCACCTGAAGCCTTTATGGGAGTGAAACGAGAGTCCTTCTAAAACATCATTATAAAACCTGCTCTACTTTTCTTGTTCAGGGGGAAAAAATTCATTCTTTCCAATCCTGATGCCTTTGCATTTTCTTGAGTTTCAACTTCTGGAAGATTGCATTGGTACTGAGATAGTTCTCTTCTTTCAGTTAATAATAATAATAATAATAATAATAATAATAATAATTATTATTATTATTATTATTATTATTATTATTATTATTTATTGGATTTGTATGCCGCCCCTCTCCGTAGATTCGGGGCAGCTAACAACAATAATAAACACAACATGTACAATCCAATAATAAAACAACAACAACTAAAAACCCCTATTATAAAACCAAACATACACACAAACATACCATGCATAACTTGTAATGGCCTAGGGGGAAGGGCCTATCTCAACTCCCCCATGCCTGGCGGTATAAATGAGTCTTGAGTAGTTACGAAAGACAGGGAGGGTGGGAGCAGTTCTAATCTCCGGGGGAAGTTGGTTCCAGAGGGCCGGGGCCGCCACAGAGAAGGCTCTTCCCCTGGGGCCCGCCAAACGACATTGTTTAGTCGACGGGACCCGGAGAAGGCCAACTCTGTGGACCTTATCGGTCGCTGGGATTCGTGCGGTAGCAGCGGTTCCGGAGGTAATCTGGTCCAATGCCATGTAGGCATTAAAGGTTGGTCCCATTCTGCTCAAAAGCCCAAAGCAGCTATATTCTCAGTCATATCTAGAACCTTTTGATGAGTAAATAAATAATACTTAGTATATTGTTTAGTAAAAACAAATTTTCAATCTGAAATGTAAGAGTTCCAAAGGGGGGTAAAATCTAATAGAGTCAGAAAGACACGAAGTACTTGAATACTAAAAAAGTTAGAACTTAATCCTGTTGTGTTGATTGGGAGTTTTTCTGGCTTCAGGGATAATGGTAAAGGGATAATGAATACTTCAGCAAGTTCGATGATGTCAGGCCCCAATACCTAAGAAAGACATGCTGAGTTTCTTCTAAACCAGGGGTGTCAAACTTGCATCTCATCCAACTGGACATGGGTGTGACCAGTGCATGCCTCATTGGGCATACAGCACAGGAGTTTGATAGCCCTTTATTGTTCCTCATGCATAGATGAAATTTTGCCAAACTAAAGCTGATTACTTGCATAATTAAAAGTATACTTTGAGAATCTTTAGGGAGGACATGTCTTAACCCTCTTCCTGCCAACAAAGCTATCTAAACCCATGATGGTGAACCTATGGCTCACGTGGCACAGGTGTACACAAAACCCATATCCACCAGCACACAAGCCATTGCCCTAGCTCAGCTCCAGCACACATGTGTGTGCCAGCCAGCTGATATTTGGTTCAGGCAGAGGCTCTGAGAGGAGATTTTCAGCCTCTGGAAGCCTTCAAGGGACGGGAAGGTGTTTTCATCCTCACACAGCGCAAGGGAAGACTCTGGAACCTAGGGAGGGTGAAAACAGGTGTACTTGGCCTGCTGGAAGTGGGGAGGTAGAGAGTCGTGGTGTGCATGTGCGGAGGGGGCATGTGGGAAGGTATTGAATATGGATGTGGGCATCTAAGGGAAAAAAAGGTTCACCCTCACTTTGCTTCTCTGGAATACAATGCCACCCACCCACCCAGAATCCAGACTACATCCCATCACATAAGAAACTCGTTTGCAAGGACAAGTAGTTGTGAAAAAGACAAGTCTGACTGATGCATTCTTTTTTGATGTTGCAGTCCTGCCAAACATTTTAGTCATGTTTTCATATCTGAATTGCAATTCTATTTCTGAATATTAAAGATAATAAACATAAAAATCAAATTTCCCAGTGTAGTCAAATCTTGCAAACTTGCTAATCCTCCCAAGCATCTTTTAAGAACTTTAAGAACTCTGAAATCGTATTTTCATATTTGAATTACAGTTCTATTTTTAAATATTAGAAATAATATACATAGAAATTAATTTACCAGTATAGTTGAATGATGTTTTGCTTGGCTATGTTAATGTTTCAGCTATCTCCTGCGGAATTCCAAAAGCTCCATTATATGGTGGGATATTAACTACAGATTACTTGGTAGGCACGTACGTTACTTACTTTTGCAATGATGGCTACCGGCTCTCCTCCAAGGAACTAACCACTGCATCCTGCCAGCCAGATGGCACATGGGAGCAACCATAATAAAACACCTCGCTGTGTAGGTAAGCATAACCTAAGAAGATTATCTTTGCTTCATTGTTAAACAGTTAAAGATCATTACTAGATTTCACTTTCCAAATAATTATAGATGTAAAGGATTGTCAGGTAATGAATGAAGCATCCATAGACATAAGTGAGTGTGTACAGGTAGTCCTCCTCTCACAACCATTCAATTAGTGACTGTTCAAAGCTACAACAGAACTGAAAAAAGTGACTTATGACAAATTCTCGTGCTTACTAGTGTTTATTATTGTAGCATTCCTATGATTATGTGGTCGAATTTAGGCTCAGGTGGTTACAGCATCCTGAGGACACCTGATCATCATTTCTGACCTTCACAGGGAGCTTCTGACGAACAGAGGTAGTGGGGGGGAGCTGGATTTGCTTAATGACCACCTGATTCACTGAACAACTGCAACTTAATAGTCATAAAATTGAATGCAATTCACTTTGCTACTGTCTTGCTTAGCAAGGGAAATACTGGTCCCAATTGTGGTCATAGATCAAGGAAAGGTCAAATAAAAAACTTAATGAATGTGGAACAGATATTATTGTAGGTTGCCTTCACTTAATGTTCATTTAATGCTTGTCCTGTTTATCATTATAATGACTGCCCGGTTTATCATGTATTATTATCATGTCACCCCTAGTCCTTCCCTTCACTAGACTAGCCATGCCTAATTCCTACATATGATTAACAGTTGCAGACACTGGGTATGGCTGGGTATAGTAGTGTTCTAATATTTGAGGGGTCCACTGTTGAGAGGAAAGGGTCAAGCTATTTCCCAAAGCAACTGGAGGCCAGACAAGGAATGACTGGACAAGAAGAGATTCAACTTGAAAGGAGGAGAAATTTCAGGGAAGGCAATTGAACAGCTTGCCTTTGGAAGTTGTGGGAGTTTTATCTCTGAATGCTTTCAAGAAGAGACTGGACTTTGCCATCTGTCAGATGTTGGTGTAGGGTCTGCTTGGGTGGCAGGTTGGACTAGATGACATACTGTCACGGTTTGTGAGTGATTAAAATCCGTTAAGATCTTAACCCTGCGGAGGTGATAGATAGAAGCCTAGTCATTTGTTCAAAAACAAGATTTCTTTATTATAAAAACAAAAATAAAACATGTCTCGAGGGACAACATAACAAATACGTGTTCACATGATGGAGGATAGAAAAGAGAATGGAGAATGATGAGGAAGAAGAAGGAAATGATGTTAGATTTGGCAGGATATTACATCATAATAGGAGGATCTTAGTAAGGCACACACAGTTAACTCTTTCATTACTGAATGTCTCTGGGGCTGGCAATTTTTCAGCGTGACACATGCAAGGTCCCTTCCAACTCTATTAAGCTGTATCATCTTTTGAAGTGTCAGCTTTCTTTTGAAGTTACAGTGGGGATAAGAACTACCTATACTGGACTTGGGGGTTAAAAAAATCCAAGGGAATTTTCCTCCCAAACTGCCTCTGTAGAGAGAAATCATAAATTTGGCAGAATATTTCCTAGCTAACAATTCTATACAGCTGCATCTCATAAAATCTTTTGCCTTAAAAAAATATGTTAGTCAGAAGAGATGGAACCAGACTTATTGCAGTTTGAACTCTGTGTAGTCTTGCTTTAAACCAGCTTTAATTCATATAAACTACATAGTTTTAAAGTAAGATTTATTTTCCTAAGCAGTTTAAGCACAATATGTATTTATTTCCAAATTCTGTGGACATCTTGACAATCGTCAGGCATGGTGGAATTGAAACATCTCCCCCTGGGCATGTTTAATTTATATATGGTATGTGTGTGTGTATGTCTGTTAGTATATGGGGTCTTTTAAATCTTTAAACATTTTAAAAACTGTTGGATTATTTATGATTTGTTGTTACATGTTGTGAGCCGCCCCGAGTCTTCGGAGAGGGGCGGCATACAAATCGAATAAATAATAATAATAATAATAATAATATAATCCTTCATTATACTGATGAAGCTAAAGGACAGGATAGATAGATGAGGACTTTCTTATTTCAATACTGTACTTGGGAAAATTGCTTAGCATCTACCAGATAGACTTCCTACTAATGGTCTTTTTTTCAAAGCGGTGGAAAGTCTATCTGTTTGATAATTTTTCAATGTTGAGAATGTTGAGAAATATGAATTTTATATATTTTACATTGTTTCGTTGTAAAATCTCTTCCAAGCTAATTGTTATCAAATGTCATTTTTTAATATTAGATTGGAGGTTTTTGTTGGTTGGTTTTGCTTATATTTTTAATAAGCTTCCAGTGAAGGCTTGTTTACTGAATCTATTTATTCATTTAATGAATTTATACATTCAAAATCATCATGATCAGACTGGAAATAAATAAACATTGCTGGAGGGAGATGCTATATACTTATCAAAAGCACAACAAAAAATAGAGCCCTCCTTTGAATACAAATGCATGTTTTATGCCCCAAACTTTAATAAGACAAGTCAAAACTTGCTCCCATTTTCTTTTAATGAGAAAAAACAGAAGTTAATTATTGCCAAACGCTATGCATATGGTAATGAGGATGATAATGATGATTGAAAGAGTGTTCCATTTGTATTTTCATAAGAAGAGAATGTTGCTTAATTCATAAAGGAAGAGAAAAATTCACTAATGGTGTAGATTTTGTTATGCTATATGTACATCAGGGGTGGGCTACTCCCCGGATGGGGGGGGGGGAATGCAGTGGGGTAACGGAAATGGAGCTCCACTCCAGAGCACCCAATTTGCACTGAAAGATGTTGAAAGAAAATGCATCAGCCATGCCCACAGTGTGGTAGTAAAAAATTTGGTAGCCCTTCACTGATGTACATATACACAACCTGACATCATCCATCCATTCTTTGCTTTTATATCTGGATGCCACCATTTGACATAGTGACAAGGAAGAATAGAAATAGATAAAGCAAATAGCTAATTAGGAAATTAAAATCAAAGTAAGTATAACAGAGAAAAAAGAAAGACCTTTGAGGTCTATTTAAGCCATCTGCTGCAGAACTTGTTTCATAAACGTGCACCAAAAACTGTGAAATCTCCACCTGCGGGCATCACCATAAAGGCAATTAAGCCAATAACACATAGTGAGGAAAAAGCCTTTAACCTAGAAAAGATGTGTAATGTGAATTATTGGAGGTGAGCCATCTTTTAGAGCTCTAAGTGGATGGGTTTTTTTTTAAAAAATGGCCAAGTACTCTTATCATTTTCAGTATTGAATACATTCAGATATATATAAGTATAGTAGAATAAGGTATAATTACAGTTGCAAGCTTTGTCACTTGTTTGTGCAATCTGTTTTTCCATCCTATAGCCAAGGATAGTGTTAGGAGGGAAATGTTATGACATATATTCATTTTCTGATAGAAAGAGTAATTATGGATAGATCCTAGTGATATGATTCTGCTGATATTAATAATTTAGCAGTCAAAAGTTAAATCAGGAATTCTCATTTTAATATCCTGCTTCAAAATGTATGATAATCATCTGAATTCCAGAAATGTTTATATAAAGAACATCAAATCAAACATCAGGAATATTCTGATCAAATAAATAAAAATGTTTAAACTCTAATAAGTGGTCCACTAATTAATTATTTTGAGCAATAAAACAAACATTCTCTGCAGCCAAAAATAATAAAATAAACTGAAGCAAAAGCAGAATTAGCTACAGTCTCCAGATTACTGTGCAATGGTTTAATTTATGAATTAAGATTAAGTTTCATGTCCTAATACATAAACTGATATAAAGATCGATGATGTGAACTCTCAAAATATATTCTTTTTTAAAAAATTTCTATTTCAAGTTGTTACCTGCCCAAGCATTAATTCATTTACGTTGGAACACGGAAGGTGGCGAATAGTGAACGGTTCTCACTACGAATACAAAACAAAAGTAGTTTTTAACTGTGATCCTGGCTACCATGGATTGGGACCAGAATCCATTGAATGTCTTGCCAATGGAACTTGGAGCTGGAGAAACGAGAGACCATACTGCCAAAGTAAGTATTCTACTATTAGTTTTTTGTATTCAAATCCCAAACACGTCCTCACCAGCAATCAACATTGAGATAGGCAGAGATCAAGATTAATACTAAATTTACAATTAAGAAGAACATGTTATTTTCAATTTACAACAGTTCATTTAGTGACTTCAAATTACATGGCACCGAAAAAGGGATTTATGAACATTTTTCATCCTTATGACCATTGCAGCATCCCATGATCACCTGATCAAAATTCAAACACTTGGCAACTCGCTATTATTTTTGATGCTTGCAATGTCCTGGACTCATGTGATCACATTTTTGACCTTCTGATAAGCAAAGTCAAATGAGACGCCAGATTCACTTAGCAATCAAAGTGTTGGTTATGACCTTTAAAGCCCTTCATGCCACTGGACCAGACTATCTCCGAGACTGCCTTCTGCCGCACGAATCCCAGCGACCGATTAGGTCCACAGAGTGGGCCTTCTCCGGGTCCCGTCAACTAAACAATGTCGGTTGGCGGGCCCCAGGGGAAGAGCCTTCTCTGTGGCGGCCCCGACTCTCTGGAACCAACTCCCCCAGAGATTAGAACTGCCCCTACTCTCCCTGCCTTTCGTAAACTCCTTAAAACCCACCTTTGTCGTCAGGCATGGGGGAACTGAATCACCTCCCCCGGGCATGTACAATTTATGCATGGTATGTTTGTGTGTATGTTTGCTTAGTAAATGGCTTTTTTAAAAATATTTTAAATTATATTTAGATTTGTCATGAATTGTTGTATCCTGCTGTGAGCCGCCCCAAGTCTGCGGAGAGGGGCGGCATACAAATTTAAATAATAAATAAATAATAAATAAATCATGTTATTAACGTAATAGCACAATTGCTCACTTAACAACTGTGACAAGAAAGGTTGTAAAACGAGGCAAAATTCACTTAGCAACTGTCTCCACTTAGCAACAGAAATTACTCCAATCTAGGAACTTCTGATTCAGGCAAACAAGCTATCAGTAAACAACAGCACCAAAAACATTCTGAGCAATAGTGACTACTACTATATCAATAGAGATTAAATCCAATTCCTTTCTCTTACTGATAATGTTATCTAGTTTGGTAGTGAAATGTCTGCAAGAAAACAACCAAGCTCAGAGAGCACCAAGGATCTTACCGCTCAATCCTGAACTGCAAATATTAACATCTGATGGTATCATTCATATTGATTCTTATATTTTTATTGATCCTTATATTCAATACTAATTTATTTCCAACATCCTTGTGTTCATCTTGAAGACCAGCAAACTGAATCTTAGCATCCTTTTTCAATATGGAAGCTTTTTCATATGAGGATAATAAGCCTTATATCCCCATCCTGGCATTAGTGCTGGGGGAAAAAAATCCCATGGACTGTGTCAGTAGAACTTTTAACTACACAAGAATATCCTTGAAGCCTCCATAAAGCCAACATAATCATTTGAGGCTCATGCCTTTAAAATAAAGCACATTCAACAGTTTTATTCCCTGTGTAATTTTCAAAATCAGATCTATCAGTAGTCACAGAATAAAATTTATTTCATAGCACAGTATTGTCACTTTAAAAAGGGATTTATCAACATTTTTCATCCTTATGACCACTGTTTAAAATACAATACAGATTATATATTTTTTCTTCAAGTAGGTCTTAATAGGAGACAGTCTTAAAGGTTTTAACATTTTCATTTTTATAGCTGCTTTTTAAAAACTTATTTTTAATTTATTTTGCTGTTGGTGCGAGTGCAACATATATCTCAAATATGTATATTTCTTCTTTTCAAAGTCATTTCCTGTGGAGAACTTCCTACACCTCCAAATGGGAATAAAATTGGAACTCAGATTACATATGGCTCAACTGCTATCTTTACCTGTGACCTCGGATTCATGCTGGTGGGCTCAGCGGTAAGAGAATGCCTCTCTTCTGGACTATGGAGTGGAACTGAAACCAGATGCTTAGGTAAGGAAACACACTGGATATATTTGTTTTAAAAACGAGTTGGATATATTTTAGTATCTCGTGTAATTTCCTTATAAAAATTCAGACTTGAATAGTATATTTCCCGAGGCATTTGCTTTCCATTTCACTAGTGAGTCTTTTGGATTTGTGAACATGTGGCAGATGAATCAATTTCATTGAATGATGTTATCAATAATTAAAGTTAAAGTATGCCATCCATTTAGAAACATAGAAGACTAATGGCAGAAAAAGACCTCATAGTCCATCTAGTCTGCCCTTATACTATTTCCTGTATTTTATCTTACAATGGATATATGTTTATCCCAGGCATGTTTAAATTCAGTTACTGTGGATTTACCAACCACGTCTGCTGGAAGTTTGTTCCAAGGATCTACTACTCTTTCAGTGAAATAATATTTTCTCACGTTGCTTTTGATCTTTCCCCCAACTAACTTCAGATTGTGTCCCCTTGTTCTTGTGTTCACTTTCCTATTAAAAACACTTCCCTCCTGAACCTTATTTAACCCTTTAACATATTTAAATGTTTCGATCATGTCCCCCCCTTTTCCTTCTGTCCTCCAGACTATACAGATTGAGTTCATGAAGTCTTTCCTGATATGTTTTATGCTTAAGACCTTCCACCATTCTTGTAGCCCGTCTTTGGACCCGTTCAATTTTGTCAATATCTTTTTGTAGGTGAGGTCTCCAGAACTGAACACAGTATTCCAAATGTGGTCTCAAAATTTAAGGCAAAATGATTATCATAGGGCAATTACATTTTTCCAGAGACCAAGTTGTAATTTTTTTGAATCAATAGTGTGCTTTTAAAAATTACTATTAATTAATTATTATTTATTTATTTATACTGTATGTTTTGAATGTAAAATACCACTTTCTTCAATGGACATTATTTACTAAATTAATTTTACAATGGTGGCATGGCAATTTTTAGTTTAAAAATTACATAGGACTTAACATTCTTGACTGTTGCTAAATAACTTAGCTAGTTTAGATTTTAATTGGCAGTGCTTTGACTTTTCTATGCAAGACAAAATATGAATCACCTTTTAAATATACTTTTAAATATTCATCTGAATTTGAAATAAAGTGGGTATACTTCTTTGGTGATATTTTTTTTCTAGACTGTGTTAAAGACTAAATATCAGTTCCTGCTGATCTGCTGGTTTTATGTAGGGTTTATTTATTTATTTATTTGCTTAATTTTTTTGTTTGTTTTTTAATGATGATATAGAAGTGTTTGTCACTGTTTTCTTCCAATATTGTTTATTGTTCCGAAAATACCCTTTCATTCAGTCCTGCCCCTGCAGTTCTAAACAAGGCCAGATGGATGTTTCTTTCCCATAAGGAGAATATTCCAGTACTTGAATAAATCTTAAAGGCTACTCTCCTTATTCCTTTAACAGACATATTTAATTACTGCCTAAGAAAGTATTTTATATGGGACAATAAACAGGATGCAAAACCTAGTGGATACATTTAGTTATTTAGAGAGAGAGAGAAGTTAGAGAGATAGCATTGGACCAGAATACCTCCGGAACCGCCTTCTACCGCACGAATCCCAGCAGCCGATAAGGTCCCGTCAACCAAACAATGTCATTTGGCGGGCCCCAGGGGAAGAGCCTTCTCTGTGGCGGCCCCGGCTCTCTGGAATCAACTCCCACCGGAGATTAGAACAGCCCCCACCCTCCTTGTCTTTCACAAGTTACTCAAGACCCACCTATATCGCCAGGCATGGGGGAACTAAGACATCTCCCACAGGCTTTCTCATATTTTATGTTTGGTATGTATGTGTTGTATGGTTTTTAATAGTTGGGTTTTTTATATAATTTTTATTATTAGATTTGTTCCATTGTTATACTGTTTTTATTACTGGTGTGAGCCGCCCTGAGTCTTCAGAGAGGGGCGGCATACAAATCTAATAAATTGAATTGAATTGAATTGAATACCAAGAAGTTCCCTAAAGATTGGACTCCAACATAATTTCTGGTCCTGGTGACCAACCCATATTGGATCTTGCAACATTTAGTTATTTGCCTTAAATGTTTTAAGTATTTTGGAGTGGTGGAGGGTGAAGCTGAGTGGAACATTCTATATAACAAATGTATTTCTGCTGGAATGTTATAAAAAAAAGACAGTAATCATTGAAATATTTTCTTTCTTCTATTAGGCCCAAACACTAATCCATGCAATCCTTTTTATTCTTTAGACTTTTGATCTCTGCCTTTTTCAATTTTCAACATTTCCACAATTCTCTCCAAATATCACTTTATTTTTATGTCCCTTCCTCTTGACTCAATCGCTGTTAGGTCATATATTTGTTTTGCAATTATGTCTCCACTCATTCTATATGATCAAATACTTCAGCTTCCTTTTTTGCATACTGTTTGTTCACATTTGCTGTTCAGACGTAATTCACGAAGCATCCATCCACTGCTTATGCTTCGATGCCTACTTTACTCAACTTCATTTGATGTTTCTCCTGACATACTCCACTCTCATATAGTGAAGTGGTCAGAAGCATCCTCTTACATATGGCTTGTTGGAGCTTATTCTGACAAATATTGATTTCTCACAAAACATTGCATTTACCCAGCTTTAAAATTTCTTCAGCCCTTTTGCCATTTTCCCCCTGTGAACAAGCTACTATCTAAGATACACAAATGGATAGGTTTGTTCTAGTTTTTTGTTAAATTTTATGTAACGTGCAATCATTCATCCCATTTTGCCTGTCAAGCACAACTACCTTGGCCTTTGATGCCTTAATTTTCAGATCAATATTCTTTTTTAAATCGTACACTCTACTCTAGGTCACTCTGGTTCTCAGACAACAATCTAACATCATCTGAATACAAACCTGTACATAAAATCATATCTGTAACAATGTTCCTGTCAGAATGGCCAATTTTCCAAACAAACTTTATTTCCTTCTTTGTTCATTTCTAATGATTGTAAGCTTTCTTGATATAATTGCAAGCATTCTTGATATAATTATCCAGTTTTTGTACATTTTTTTTACCTCCACTATATACCACACTTATACCATCCAGCAAGCAGCCTTCAACATATGTAAAACATGATGTAATTCCAGAGGTGGCATTAAGTCATTTCGGACCAATTCGGGCAAACCGAAGCCATTTTGAGAAGTTCTATGAACCAGGATATACCACCTCTGGTTGGACCCACCCTCACAGCCCTGCCCAGTAATGGGCAGCCAAAAGTTTTACTGCCACACTGTGGATGTGGATCATTTTGTGGGTGTGGCTTGCCGGTCATGTGACTGGATAGGAGTGGCTTGCCGGCCATGTAACCAGGTGGGAGTGTCTTGAACGATCATCATCAACCTCACCAGTGTCGCTCTCTGAGGTGACAATTTGCTTCATGTTTCCCGCACTCTCCTTCCTGGGTTGCCCCCTACCTCAGGCTGGGTAGCTAGGCGACATTGTTTAGTTGACGGGACCCGAAGGAGACCAACTCTGTGGGACCTAACCGGTTGCTGGTATTGATTGAAGGAGGAGTGTCTAGGTGTGTGGGAGTGGGGTAGAGAGGAAGAGGAAAATCCCAACTTGTCAGTAAGCTAAGGCTGTTTCACTATCACAATTCTCAGATGAAATTCTTGAAATGTAATCAGAATCTTGCCAAGAAAGATGACATTTTCAGGTTTATCTTTTCAGGTATCATTTTTCCTGCATTATGTAATAGGAAAGTTGAGATTAACCAGGGAATCATGAAAATATGAAGAATCTGCTAGGCCTTGCAATTAGAGCTAGGCTAATACGCAAGATAAAACCAGCTGCTATTATTATTTAAAAAAACTAGCATTAATGGAACCAGCTTCCCGTGGATATTTGCACCGCCCCACTCTCCTGGCCTTTCTAAATGCCCTAATTACTGGAGCCCCACCCAAACACAGGTGGCCTCTCTTATCTCCTGTAATATGTCCTTACTTGTCTCTTCTACGCATAATTCTGCGCTTACGTGGGTCCAAGACATCTTCATCCGAATCAATGGAAGATAAAGGAGATTGGCTTCCTGGGCTGTGTGCCAAGCCCTCCTCTTCCAAGTCACTCCTACCTTCTTCTTCGTCCGAGGAAACTAAACTCTGAACTGACTCTGTCAGCAATAACACAGGCCTATGACATGTTGAAGTTTCCCCTGCATCCACCTCCACATTCCCTGGGGCAGGAGCTGGGCCAGAGCCAACCACAACAACATCACAGTCTTTTTTTAAAAAAATTGTAGTACCCAGGCTAGTTCTCAGTGGGGATTGATATTGAATCAATAGTTTGAAGTGGATTCTAAGCAGGACTTAAGAAAAATGTTTTTGTTCTTTTCCTAAAGAAAAAATTCAAAGTATTTCTTTGTAATGGACAATAGTTGAATCACTGTCATATTTTCAAACATGTTTAAAATTTTAGGGCTCATTTTTAGGCATGAATTGCAATGGGTTAAGAATTATGTAAATAGAAAAGAAAATTATCAAAGGAGAGTTGACAACAAGAGGGACTAAAACGTCCCTAAGGTGTTTTTTTCAAGAGGCAACTGAGCTTTCTGGTTTTTCTTTGAAGATATTTTGCTTCTCGTCCAAGAAGCTTCTTCCATTGTAAAGAAGGGGGAGATTTTTAGGGGGACTAAATTTTTAGGGGGACTAAAAAAACATGCAAGTTTTAATAGCATTTTAATGTTGTGGGTGTTCTCTTGTTCTTCCCATGATCAAAGACATCATTGCCTAGACATCATTGAAAGAAGAACTTGAAGCATTTGAAATGGGCTGCGGAATTTACTCCCCTTCATTGAAAAGAAAGGGAATTAAACAACCCACTCTGGGATGGTTACGCGTAAAGAGTTACCAATTATCTGTAATATTATCATTGTTAAAATCCCTGTGCATCCTCTTGTTCACTGCATAATGAGACAGTCATTCTGGAAGATGAGCTGGGGGTGGGGGGATAGAGTGGTTTCCTTGGAGATGAAATTGACTGTAAATTGGAGCTCTCACATATCGGAAATTGTATTATTTTATTTCCACAATCCATATATCTTTTTCTTCCAAAGGAGAAAAATGGAATCATGCATTTTAGCACTTAGCTAATGAAGAGAATTGAGGTTTGTGTATCTGTGCAAATGGATTTTCTCAATCTATAGGTTTAATATTGCAGTCTTGTAGTTAGTGTAGGCGTATTAACTTGAGTTTGTGGGTGAAAGAGTTGAGACAACAGTTAGCATCCACAATGACCATTTCTAACACATTTAACTATAAGTGGCTGGTAAATTGATGGAAGAAATGTGGGTAGATTGCTCCCTCTACACACATTCACACACCCACACACAGTTAAGAATACAGCTAAAATACATGAAGGATAAGCAAACTATTTCTGGGACAATTAAATTGGAGGTACCTTTGCTCCTACCACTTCAGATATAAATGAAGATTCCAACAGGAATGGCAATAAAAAGTTTTATATATTTCTGTCCTGATCCAGTTTTGGAGAATTATTTAAAACATTCTACACTGGTACAGTAAGGTAGGAATGATTGACATTTAATGCGACCAAGGAAGATGTTGAAGTATAGTGTCTGAATTATTTGTTGGAAAACATTTTTTTTTTACCAGTTCTGTGCTATTATGATAAAAAAAAAGGCTGCAGAGGGATTGTGAAGAAATAGCCATCTAGTTAAGTTTTCACAGATAGCTCTTTGGTTCAAGGTTACTTAGTAGCATTAAAATCTAACACTTTAACCATTTCATTGACTCTCACAATATTTATTCAATGAAGATACGAGCTGCTTGGGAGAAAAGATAAAATATAAAAAAATATTATCCAAACAGTAAATACAAAAGAATAATATTAATCATATTGGTAGAAGAAAAAGAATGATGTCCCCATTTTTAACCATTGCTGTACCAATTTCTGTGCTTTATTTTAGCGGGTCATTGTGGAATTCCAGAGCTTATCGTTAATGGTCAGGTGATTGGTGAAAATTATGGATATAGAGATACTGTTGTATATCAGTGCAGCCCTGGCTTTCGTCTCATTGGTTCTTCTGTACGGATATGCCAGCAAGATCACAACTGGTCTGGTCAGCTTCCATCCTGTGTGCGTAAGTAACAAAACAAAGATTATCGTGTGCTTTATGATATCTGGTATTTCTAAGACAGTTAGAATTCTCTTGTTCAACTAAATTAGGACTGTAGTGTTTAGAAAGGACAAATTCTGGAGACAGATTCTCCTGGAGAAAATCTATTCATGCAATTGCTAAGAGTGGACATTGTCTTGATGACATATAATAAATCAATGATGCCAAGAATTCATAGTAAGAAGAATAGGATTGCAGCACATTTGTATCTATCTCAGTATCTTGTAAAAAGCAATGCTACACTGAAAGCAAAAAATAATACTTTTTTTTTAAATTTAGAATTGCACAGAATATTATTTTACATATTTTATTTATTAATATTTAATTTTATAATGAAATCCCATTAAAATACTGTATTATATATTGCTATAATTTGTATAGAATTCTGGGTACAAATCTTCTTATATCAATCAATTCAGTACATGTTTCTTGAAAAATAAATAAAATGAAAAATAAATATAATCAATGATGTAGCCATTAGAATTTTACATTCAGGTCAAGCAGGAATAAACATGTGAAAGCTTCAATAATATTAAAGTATTCATATCAATAGGTTATAACAAGAGGTTTTTTTCTTCTTTTTTCAATCTATTATTAGATTCATTAAACATTATTTTATTGCGTTTAAGACATATAAAGCGAACATATGTTGTGAATAAAACCTAACCTTTCTTCCCCAGGATATTTTCTGACATGCAGAATTAGTAGATATATTTCTAAATTGACTTTTAGGATATATTTAATTTAAATGTATTTGTGATTCTGATTATCACTGGACTGTAAAGAAAATATAAAAGCATTATGTTAATATTTACTATTTTGCTGATCACTAATGAGAAAACAAACTTAATTTATAAAAATAGAATCTGCAACAAAATATTCTGTTGTCCCATTCACCTTCCTCTTTCTTCTGTCTGTCTTAGCTTTTCTATGATCAGTATTCAACATTCTGAAATATAAGATACATTTACAAGTACTTACAAGTTAGGACATTAATGAATTGGAAGTAGTAAGGATATGGGTGTGAATCCTGACAACACCATTGTTTTGTCATGCAATATTTTCTCTTTTCTGTGCAGAATCACCCGTGTCATCTCTAAAATATTGCACAAAGTAAGAGATTAATATTGTTAGCTATGTTATCTAATTATAACCATATTCTTTCTTTCTTCTTCTGATATTAGCTGTCAGTTGTGGTCATCCAGGAAGCCCAATTTATGGACGAACAAGTGGGAATGGTTTCAATTTCAATGATGTTGTGACATTCTCCTGTAATACTGGCTATGTTATGCAAGGACCAACAAAAGCCCAGTGCCAGGCAAATAGGCAGTGGAGTCAACCGCCACCTATATGCAAAGGTAAGGTTTGGGGGAAGTTTATAGATGAGATATCAAAGAAATGGTTATTTTAATGATAGGGACTATGCTATTAAGATTCCACTTAGACAACATCAAATGGAATTGTACTTTGGATATTTTGATTCTTAGTCTTCTGTTCAAATTCTTTTTTATTTATAGAAATGTCTGCAGCTAATATGGACATATCAAAATGCTAGCTATGACTCTTCAGAGGTCCTTAGTACTCTCTGAACTTTTTTATTTTCTTGAAGATGTTCCATTACTCAAACTGGGTAACATTACCTAATTTAGATAAAGAAATGTCTGCAACGGAATTAACTCCCCACCGATGTTCGTACTGTTCCTACCCTATTAGCTTTGCGTAAGGCCATGAAGACCTGCTTTGCCGGCAGGCCTGGAAGTCATGAATCAACCACTATCATGGCCAAATTGTATGAATGTCATGTGTGCATGTTAACATTTTAGTTTATTATGGCTTTTAATTAAAATTTTATAGTTTAGATTCTATATTTGACTTCTTTTATTGTTTTTTGTAATTTATACTGTTGTAAGCCACCCTGAGTCCTTCATGATTGGGCAGCATAGAAGTCAAGATAGATAGATAGATAGATAGATAGATAGATAGATAGATAGATAGATAGATAGATAGATAGATAGATAGATAGATAGATTAGATTAGATTAGATTAGATTAGATTAGATTAGATTAGGGTAGGTAGGTAGGTAGGTAGGTAGGTAGGTAGGTAGGTCGGTCGGTCAGTCAGTCGGTCAAGAGAGCACCAAGTAACTTTCATTCCAAAACTGTAGCTATTTTCTTCTATCCATTTAATCCAGCATTAGCACAATTGTATTTGATTAATATATACAGACAGTCTTCAATTTATGACCATAATTGAGCTCACCATTTTAATTAACTTGTTAAGTAGCTCACCATTTTTGGTATCAGACAGTTTTTTTGCAACAACAAGGAAATAAGTGCAATTTGCCACCAGAAAGGTTATATGCTGTCACGTAACCATGGAGCACTGCAAATAGCTACCGTGTTTCCCCGAAAGTAAGACAGTGTCTTACTTTCTTTTTATCCCCAAAAGCCCCACTACGTATTACTTTCAGGGTATGTCTTATATTGGAAAAAAATTGAAAGGGTCGCGTTCCCGAAGGCGGCATCTCCCCAGAGTCCAGAAGGGCAGCCGCGGGACAGGAGCCTCGTGAGCCCTTTTCCAAGTTCAACCTCAGGGCTCCAGGGCAGCCTCCTCAAGGGCGACAGCCGCCCTCGTTCTCCTCCTCTTCCTCCTCCTCCATCACCGCCGCCACACCGCGCTGCTCACCCAGAGCGAGGGGAGGACTATCTGAAGAGAGCGCCAATGGGAAGGAAGCGCCCCGGATGGGTGGGGACTTTCCTACCTCTGGCCGGGCAGCTTCCCTTGCAGGGCCATTTCTGAGGAGCCCGCCGGTTCATAACGGTGGCAACCCGCGGCCGCCAAGGCAGGGCCCTCGCCCACCTCGACTACCGCGGAGAGGCTGCGCCGTGACCCCTCGACGCCGCCTCTTTCCTCCCTGCGGCTAACTCGGCTCTGCCGGCAAGTTTCACTGGCTCTCGAGGAGGCGAAAGCGAAGGCAGGAGCAGGTCGCTCGCTGCAGCAAGCCCCGCCGTCTCCGGCCGACAGCTCCCTCTAACGAGCCGAAGCTTAGCAGTCTGGCTTCGTCCCTCCGTCAGCCAAACTCCCCGGCGGGCTGGGCCTCAGCAGGTCGCCTCCCTCACAGCTCCCCTCCCCGGTCCCAGAAGAAGGCAGCGAAAGCGCGCCCTTCTTCCCGCTTAAAAAAGGAAGGCAGCTAGATGAGAGGGAGGCGGCAATACCCCCGTGTTTCCCCGAAAGTAAGACATATGTCTTACTTTCGGGGTACGGCTTATATTAGCCGACCCCCCTGAAACCCCTGATACGTCTTACAATCGGGGGTGTTTTACTATCGGGGAAACAGGGTATAAATGCAATTTGACTGCCAAGCAACTATAGAAGAGGTGGCCTTCAGAACTTCAAATCTGGGTCATAAGTCCCTTTCCCCACGCCCAAACTTTCAGAACTTAAAATGGTTATTATGTAATTAGTTGTAAATTGAGGACTACCTCTAGTAAGAAAATCCAGGGTCATATGCTAGATTATAAAATAAAAATATTACAGCATATTGCCCCTGTATTATCGTCAAGAGAACATCATGGGTGTATTTATGGAATATCTCAGATTTAAATAACTTTTTATTGGTAAATTACCTTTGTAGGGGTATTTCTGTGTGTGGGTAACAGACATTCCACAATGATTGACGCATGAAACAATGCATAAAACCAGGTTCAATGTATTTTGAAATTTGTTTGTCTTGATACATTGATCTTCTCTTTCACAGATTTTTGTTTGTATGTTTGGAGCTACACAAATTCTATAGATGTTCTCGTTCTTTGTAAAGTTCTCTTTAAAAAACCAACCCCATGCATTGTAATAAGTTAGCACCTACCCTCTCCTAGAGGAATGAAATATTGCAGGAAATATTAAATATTAAAATGGCAGGTTATATTTACCTGGATGAGGAAATGGAGAAACATGTTTTAGACCAGTGGATCACAACCTTTTATTGCCTGTGCCCCACCTAAGCATCTCTAAAATCCTCAACCCACCCCACCCTCCTGGTGACATATAAGTCTTACTATTCAAAAAGTGAACTCCTACTCATATGGAGGAAGCCTAAAATGGCCATTAACTTGGTTTAAACAAGGTTCCAATTGCCCCTATTAAAAATCAAATTGCCCCCCTGTGGGGCATGGCCCCCACGTTGGGAACCAGGGTTTTAGACAGAAAAATACTCACTCTTAGTAGCCCCTTCATGACTGGACCATCAAAGCCTGAGCCCAGCTCACTTTGTCAATGGGCAGTCTACACTACATAACAAAGATAGCATTAGCCCTCTGCCCATCTCACCACATGGCACCTGGGAAGAATGCATTAGTCATCACTCAAACTAACCTGGGATACAGACAAAGCTAAGTTAGCTAAGACCCCCGCCCCCTTAGAGTCAGACAGCCAATGGGATACACTTCTTACATAGGAACAGGAAACAGATTTAAGGTGGTGGGGCCCGACAGAGAGTATAAAACTCAGGCACTCTCAGCATCTCTGCCCTTCTCTTCTTCTTCAGCATCTTTGAGGCATGTGATTCCCCATTTTCCCCAGGAACTCAGAATCATGTGGTTCTTCTGTCCGCCATTAAAACCATATTTCAAAACAGCCTCCAGGCTTCTAGTTTTCCCCACTTGGAACCAAACTTTTTCCCCACTTGGAACATTTTCCCCACTAGAATCCAGAAGGATATTTCTTACAATAGCATCTTCTGATTAACATTAACACATTATTTGGAAAATATAAATGATTTGGGGGGGGGGGGGGATCACTGAACATTAATTTATAATAGTTTAAACTTTATTTTTCTAAAGATCAAAGTTAATATGTGTATTGATTGGAGTTTCTTTTTAAAAAGATGAAACATCCAGGAAATTCCATTTGTTTAAAAAGGGGAAATTGAAACAAATGAGTTCCTTTAAAATCAACAGCTTCTATCCATTTTCTTTCAACCCGTTCTTGAACATCCTGAGAAATAAATTGATTAGTGCAAAAATTAATCAAAACTGCCTGCTGGCGGCTAGTTAACTTCAAGCGAGCAGGTCCTTATTTGAAAAGTTAAGCTAATTTATTCCCTAATAGTGGGAAATAAAGAAAAGGGGGAAGTCAGAGGAGCATTCACGCAATGAAAATAAGTGAGGAAATTTGTAAAAAGTAATTTTAAAAAAAATCCATACTGAAGTGTGTAGGGTTGCCACCTACCTTTTATTTAGCATTCCGGCAATTATTACTGTTGTGTTATGTTTTTATACTATATAATGTATTGTGTTAGTTTCTTATTGCTATTTTTTCTTACATGTAAACTTTATATGTTGCTCCTAATTATAGCTCTTTATTTTATTATTTATATTCTGGTTTGTGTATGTTTGTGGGGTGTTGTAAAGTTTTCTTTCAGTAGGTAGCTTTTTTTCTTTCAGTTTTCTAATCTTGCCTGTAACTGAAATGTTCTGAGAATCCTTATTCACCATCCAAGTTCTAACCACACATGATCACGAATCCCAGCGACCGATTAGGTCCCACAGAGTGGGCCTTCTCCGGGTCCCGTCAACTAAACAATGTCGGTTGGCGGGCCCCAGGGGAAGAGCCTTCTCTGTGGCGGCCCCGACTCTCTGGAACCAACTCCCTGCAGAGATTAGGACTGCCCCTACTCTCCCTGCTTTCCGTAAACTCCTTAAAACCCACCTTTGCCGTCAGGCATGGGGGAACTGAAACACCTCCCCCGGGCATGTTCAATTTATACATGGTATGTTTGTGTGTGTGTTTGTTAGTAAATGGGGTTCTTTTTAAATCTTTTTAAATATTTTAAATCTATTTGGATTTGTTATGATTCGCTGTATCTTGTTGTGAGCCGCCCCGAGTCTGCGGAGAGGGGCGGCATACAAATCTAAATAATAAATAAAATAAAATAAATAAAATCACACTTAACTTTTTCAAATCAGTCATGTTGGGATAAGTGCGGGTATATTTCTTCCACTAAAGGACATTTCTTTCTAACCCAATGCTTTAATCATCAGAACAGAAAACACCAACTCTACTAATTTATTTATTTCTTATGATGAAAATTAGTTAAAAATGAGAAACTGCACTTACTGAAATGATTTCTTCATATCTAATGATGATGGGGAGGAGAAACATGTTTAATGCATGCTCTATAATTGATGTGATGGATATGGCTGCCACAGAGAAAGTGTAAGACTGTGAAGTTCAGAGTTTGAAATTACTTAGCTGCACCACTGGTTAGCATGATAGAAATTATTGAATGTATCTTGGCTGAGCTAGCAAGATATATTGTTGTGCAGGCAAAGAACACTAGGTATGCCCAATAAGTTGCCTAATTATTTTTGACAAGACAGATAATGACTATGAAATGTAATTTTCATTCAGGATAATATTTTGCAAGTACTGCAATATTTTGTATTAGCTTTAGGAAATTTGTATAAAGTGCTCCTTATTAAGTATTATATAAGATTATTGGAATAATAGTATATAAGATTAAGATTATGCAATTCTGTGGTTACATATAAGCAAGATAGGAATTTACTTACAATAAAGCAGTGCATTTTCATTAATATTATTTCTCTCCTAATTGATGCGAATTGGAAATAAAGGTGACTCGTTTTTTTAAAAGGAATGTGGATATTAAAAAGAACTGCTGTGCTTCAATATTAATTCTGTAAGGTTACAGAGACAGAGACGTTGGCATTAACATTCACATTAAATCACCATTATTATAGGATACATACATTATAGAATGTATACATACAGAATATAACGCATACTCCCTCTGGAGATACATACCGTCCCCTCCGTCCTGGTCTTTCATAAAGCTTTAAAAAACTACCCCTGCGGGTGGCTATGAGTGATGAGATTATCTCCGGCTATTACTAAATATGATTGGATTGGACTGGATGAATGTGTGTGAGTGCATATGGGATCTTTTAAAATGTGGTTTTTAAAATATTTTTTATAGTTTTATAGTTATTAAATTTCTTATATATTGTTATATTTAATGTTGTACGCCACTCTGACTCGTTTCAAGAATGACGGCAAAAAATATAATACATACATATATACATGCATGCATGCATGCATACATACATACATACACACACACATACATTTTTCAAGTTTTTTAATAAACAAAAAAAATGCATTACAAACACATAGTTTTTTTGTATTCTAGCATTAATTAATGTTAACTTTGCATGCCTTTGATATTATTTTCTAATGTGAAATATACAGGTTATGTCAAGTCCTGTTATTGTTCTTGTTTAGTGGTCAACTGTTCGGATCCAGGAATCCCTGGGAATTCTATAAGAGAAAGCAAAATAGAACATGGAAATTTCACCTATGGTACAGTTGTTTTTTATGACTGCAGTCCTGGATATTTTTTATTTGGCTCTTCAATTTTAGTCTGTCAACCAAATGGACACTGGGATAAACCTCTGCCAGAATGTATTAGTAAGTATTTTAAAATATTGGTGCATATAACCAGGGCCGCCATCAGGAATTTTGGGGCCCCATACAGCCTAAGTGTCTGGGCCCCCCTCCCTTCTTCCTTCCTTCCTTCCTTCCTTCCTTCCTTCCCTTTTTCTTTCTTTTTTCTCTTTTGGTTTTTTTCCCTTCCTTCCTTCCTCTTTCTTTCTTTCTTTCTTTCTTCTTTTTCTTTCTTTCCTTTTTTCTCTTCTTTTTCTTTTCCCTCCCTCCTCCCTCCCTCCTTCCTTCCTTCCTTCCTTCCTTCCTTCCCTTTTAAATTTTCAAACTGTCTTCTTCATATTCCTGGCTGAGGAATTCTGAAAGCTGCAGTCAACTGTCTTCAGCCATTGTCCAGCCCTGTGCTACGGACCCCTCCCTCCACCCCCTGAAGAGGCCGGGGGCTTCTTTCCAAAGCCAGTGGCAGTGATGCCAGAACCCCCTTCCCTGGGGATGGGAGCAGGGGGGGGGCTCCACTGGTCTCCCTCGACAAGACCTTCCGCAACACATCAGCCCTGCTGGGCAGGCCTCTTAGCCCCGCCAAAGAAATGGGGGTTAAGGAAGACCCCCACCCCCCACCTTGCCCCAAACACTGGCACTCTGCATAACCCATGCGGGGGCTTTGGCTTCCCCTCTGCAGAACAGAAGCTGGGGACCTCTCCCTCCACATACACCGGATCCCTATGGCCCATCCGAGGACTGGCAAAATAGGTGTGCCCCCCCCCCACCTGCTTTTCTATCTCTCTCTCTCTCTTTCTCTTTTTATCTCTCTTTCTCTCTCTACTTTTCTTTCTTTTTCTCTTTTTCTCTCCCTTTCTCTCTCTTTTTCTCTTTTTATCTCCCTTTCTCTCTTTTTCTCTTTATATCTCTTTCTCTCTTTTTTCTCTCTCCCAACCTCTCTCTTTCTCTTTCTATCTCTTTCTCTCCCTCCCTCTCTCTTTCACTTTCTCTCCCTCTTTCTCTCCCTCTCTCCCCTTCTCTCTTTCTTTCTCTTTCTCTTTCTCTCCCTCCCCCTCTCTCTTTCTCTTCCTCTTTTTATCTCTCTTTCTCTCTTTTTTCTCTTTTATCTCACTTTCTCTCTTTCTTTCTCTCTCTCTTTCTCTCCCCCTCTCTTTGTCTCTTTCTATCTCTTTCTCTCCCTCTATCTTTCTCTTTTTATCTCTCTCTTTCTCTTTCTCTCTCTATCTTTCTCCCCCTTCTCTCTGAAGTGGGGAGGGCCGGGTTGGCACCAAGGGAGCTCGAGACGGGGTGCAAAAGCAAACTACTCTGCCGGCCCGGGCCCACATCGGAAGGAAGGAAGGAATGGTAAAAGGGGCGATCAAGAGAGGAATGGGTGAATGAATGGACGGAGGGTGGGAAGGAAGGAAGGAAAGAGGGAAGGGACAGGAACAGAGGAAGGGTGCAAAGAAAGCAAGGAAAGGTGTGAAAGGGGAGAGTAAGAGAAGAAGGAGTGAAAGAAGGGAATGAGGGAGGAAACAAGGGAGGAAGGAGAAGGAAAGCAAGAAATGGAGGGGGGGAAGGAAGGAAAGAAAGAAAGAAAGAAAGGGGGAAGGGACAGGAACAGAGGAAGGAAGCAAGGAAACTTATGAAAGGGGAGAGTAAGAGAGGAAGGACTGAAGGAAGGGAGGGAGGGAAGAAGGTAGGAAGGAGAAAGAAAAGAAGAAATAGAGGAAGGGAAGGTAAAAGAGAGAAAGAAAAAGAGCAAGAAAGAAAGCAAGAAAGAGAGAAAGAAAGAATGAAAGAGAAATAAAAATAGAGAGGGGGAATGAAAGAAATGGAAGGAGGGAAGGAAGGAGAGAAAGCAAGAGAAAGAAAGAAAGCAAGAGAAAGAAAAAAGAATGAAAGAGCAAGAGAGAAAGAGGGAAAGAGAAAGAAAGAAAGAAAGAAAGAAAGAAAGAAAGAAAGAAAGAAAGGCAACTTCAAAGAAAGGCTCACTGAGCATCTCTCACTCTCTCTCTCTTTCTATCCCTCTTTCTTTCTCTCTCTTCCTTTCTATCTCTCCTCTTCCTTTCTCTCTCCTCTCTCTCTCCCTCTCTTTCTACCCTCCTTTCTCTTCCTTCCTTCTCTCCCTCCCTCCCCTCCCTCCTTCCTTCCTCTCCATTTCTCTTTCCCTCCCTCTCTTTCCCTTTTCTTTCTTTTGGTCCACTTCTCTCTCTCTTCGCGCCTCGCCCTTCCCACCCGGCCACCCGCGCGCGCTTACCAGCAGCAGGAATTCAAGTAAGCCCAAAAGAAGCCATTGGCTCCGGGCGGCGTTCATGGCCCCCCCGAACCCCCGGCCCAGCACTTCCGGAAGCCGAAAGGCGCGGCTCTCTTGCTCTTGCAATCCTCGGGGGGGACACAAGGCCGGCGGAGAAGCCGGCCGGGCTCAGCCCTCTCCTGGCTTCCCCAATTCCGCTTCCCCAGCAGCGCAGCTTCGCTTCCAGAGGGCTGAGCCAACCCCGCGGTCTTTCCTCCTTCCGCGGCTGCCATCGGGGCTCCCTGCCTGTCTGCCGGCCTCCCTGCCTTCTTTCCTCGTGGGGTGGGAAGAAGGTGCGGGCCGCAGAGGCAGAGTTTGTCTCAATCGGAGTTGGGGAGTTTTTGGCGGGTACCGGGCCCGGGCCCCCCCCATTTTCCAATTTGGCCGGGGCCCGGGACGCCGCTACCAGTAATACCCGTCTATCGGCGGCCCTGCATATAACTAAAATTTGCAAGAAGAAAAATACTCAACACTTGTATTCAAAGAGCTTCACCGCTGTTATCCAATTGCAATTGTTAGAAAAATTGACTAAGGTAGGTCAGTGTCTGAAATAATATGGAAACCTTGGGACTATAGGGACCACCAATTAAATATGAGCCAACAGTGTGCAATGGCAGCCAAAAAGCCAATGCAATCCTAAATTGCATTAACAGAGAGATTCAATCAAGATAAAGTGAGGTACTAATACCACTCTATCAAGCCTTTGTAAGACCACATCTCGAATATTGCACCCAGTTTTGATCACCACACTATAAAAAAGATGTAGAAAAAGTGCAGAGAAGAGCAATCAAGATGATTAGGGAACTGGAGACTAAACATATGAAAAATGGTTACAGGAACGGGGCATGGCTGGTTTAGTGAAGAGAAGGATCCGGGGAGACATGGTAGTAGTGTTCCAATATTTGAGGGGCTGTCACAGAGAAGAGGGATTAAACCTGTTTTCCAAAGTATCTAAAGACTAGACAGGGAATAATGGGTGGAAATTGATCAAGGAGAGATTCAACCTAGGAATAAGGAGAAATTTTCTGACAGTGAGAACAACCAATCAAACAATTTGCCTTTAGAGATTGTGGAAGTCTCCTACTTGGGGGGTAGGGCTGTACAAGATGACCACAAGGTGTCAGCGAACCAAATAGCATCTGAGAAATAAATCAATTTCCATGCCTGTGCTCTCATGCAGGATTCGATTTATTAACAAAGCCATTTCTGGATTCAACTTGATTCATTCCAACTCTGAGTCCCTTAAGATTACATCCGGGTCAAAGCTCATATCACATCCTCACACCCACAAGTGCAATCATGAGGACCAATCCGATGCAGGAATTACTGGTTCCTTCCTTTGTTCAGTTTACCTTGGAGTCTGCATAAAAGAATGTAAAGGAATATGTAGTGGCATAGAAACATAGAAACATAGAAGACTGACAGCAGAAAAAGACCTCATGGTCCATCTAGTCTGCCCTTATACTATTTCCTGTATTTTATCTTACAATGGATATATGTTTATCCCAGGCATGTTTCAATTCAGTTACTGTGGATTTACCAACCATGTCTGCTGGAAGTTTGTTCCAAGGATCTACTACTCTTTCAGTGAAATAATATTTTCTCATGTTGCTTTTGATCTTTCCCCCAACTAACTTCAGATTGTGTCCCCTTGTTCTTGTGTTCATTTTCCTATTAAAAACACTTCCCTCCTGAACCTTATTTAACCCTTTAACATATTTAAATGTTTCGATCATGTCCCCCCTTTTCCTTCTGTCCTCCAGATTATACAGATTGAGTTCATTAAGTCTTTCCTGATACGTTTTATGCTTAAGACCTTCCACCATTCTTGTAGCCCGTCTTTGGACCCGTTCAATTTTGTCAATATCTCTCTCTCTCTCTCTCTCTCTCCCTCCCTCCCATTCCTCTATTGCTACCAAACTGTGTCAGGCAGACTTTGAGCCTGACACAAGGCTCCTTCCAACTCTGTTAATCTGTTAATCTATTTATTTATTTATTTATTTTTAGTTCACCACAGTCAATTGACTTTCAGGCCCCACCCTCAATAATTTTCAATAAAATATTTTCAATCAAAAATAAAATAATTAAATCAATAAAGCCACACAACAGCATCAAAATAGATATTCATTATGTGTTCCTTAGTTAGTGCAGGGCAAATTCTTGATATCATCTTTGAACTCTATCACCTTATACCGGCGAAGGACTGCCATCTTTGGCACTACCGGTGTGCCCTCCAAGACCGTCGCAGATGTGCACGTGTGCGTTGGCGTGAGATTTGGCTCCCACACAGTGAAGGGCTACTAAAACTTTTACTACCACATTGTGGGCATGGCTTCTGCAGGACGCCCTGCATTTTTTAAAACACCTTTCACTGTAAATTGGATGCTCTGGGGTAGAGCTCCATTTTCGCTACCCTACTGAGTCTCCCCCCCCCAATCCGGGCAGCAGCCCACCCCTGCTTCCACACATACGCAGAAGCAAAAAATCAGCAAAAATTGCTGAAATCTCACTCCTGCGAGCATGTTCACATGAGATTTCACTTGCTGCACTTGCACAGAAACAAAATCTCATGCATGTGCGTATGTCAGGGACACACAGCTGTATGCTCATCCCAAAAATCGCTACCGGAGCATAACACCTGACTGTTCCGGTAGCAGTCCATCTCTGCCTTATACCAATAATGTAGTCCATCTGATTTCTGTGTAGTTCATCTCCTACAGTCCATGCATATAAGTATTTATAATATAAAAATACATTATATATAAGTGTTCAGTTGAAAACTGTGTTCACGATATGGAAATAATCAGATCAGTAGAAATTATTATGTTGATATCCTGCTTCATTTTGATACCTAATCCAAGCAGTCTAACTATTTTTTCCCCTCTCTATTCTTTCCAGCTTTGGAATTCTAGTCTCCAGCCATAAAAAGCATATCTGGATTACATGTTTTATCAAATTCAAATGGAACTTGATCATAACATTAATCAGTATGGTCTTCTACATCAGTAGCAGGCACATAAACTTGGACAATTGTCCTATTAAAAAGAGGCCCTCAAGGTCCAATTCATAGTATTCCATTGCCCGTTGCATTGTACCCAATAGGTGCTTGCTATTGTCTTACTGCTTTCATGAAAGCACTGACATTCCTTGCTGCCAAAAGGACTGTTTCAAAAGGCAATGACAGTTTGTTTTTCCTTGAAATTATTTTACTTCCCATCCAAGAAACTGCTTCAGTTATTTATTTTCAAAGAAAAACCAAATGCTTTTTTGAAAAAGCAACTTTTGGACATCCATGACCTGGATGATTGAGAATCTGCATAGACAATAGAATTCTTTCTTTCTTTCTTTCTTTCTTTCTTTCTTTCTTTCTTTCTTTCTTTCTTTCTTTCTTTCTTTCTTGATTCAATTTGATTTTTTATGCCGCCCTTCTCCATAGACTAAGGGAGGCTTACAACATGTTAGCAATAGTACTTTTTAACACAGCGAGAATATTGCCTCCACAATCCAGGTCCTCATTTTACCCACCTCAGAAGAATGGTAGGCTGAGTCAACCTTGAACCGGTGATGAGATTTGAACCGCTGACCTGCAGATCTACAGTCAGATTTAGTGGCCTGCAGTACTGCACTCTACTTGCTGCGCCACCACGGCTCTTTTTTAGATCCCATGTGGAAAATAGTATGATTTTCTGACTGAAATTATCCCAGTTCAGTCCACTGAGATTTCTCTGATGCCTAAGATGTCATTGTGTAGTCATCTTTTCCTACGCTGAATTTTCCTGTGTTCCTTTATTTATTTTATTTAGCTGTAAAGCACTCATCCATCTATCAGAAAGAATGTCTCACATTCTCAAGGGTAATCCTGTCTTTACTACTTCAGTTTTTCTTTTTCTACCTGGCAACATCAATAATGATACGTCCCAAAGGCTTTAATCTATCTGCATCGTAAAGACTATTAGTGCTCCAAAAGATCTTCAATTCTTCTTCAGTAGCTTGATGAAGACCAACTGGCCTGAGGGAGCCATCAAATGGCACTATATCATCAATCACTATATAGTGCCTCTTCATGTTGTTTTCCTGTTTTCCTTCATGTTGTTTTAATATACAGTGACACCCTCTCTTACAAACTTAATTGGTTCCGGGACCAGGTTCTTAAGGTGAAAAGTTTGTAAGACGAAACAATGTTTCCCATAGGAATCAATGGAAAAGCAATTAATCCATGCAAGCCCAAAATTGACCCCTTTTGCCAGCTGAAGCGCCCGTTTTTCACTGCTGGGATTCCCCTACTGGGATTCCCCTGCAGCATCACAAAAACATGGAAGTCTGGAGGTGGGGCTTCCCATGGAGGGGAGCCTCAGGGGAATCCCAGCAGTGCAAAAACGGGTGCTTCGCTGGCAACGGAAGTCCAGAGGCGGGGCCTCCCAGCGGTGGCGGTGGGTTTGTAAGGTGAAAGTAGTTTGTAAAAGAGGCAAAAAAATCTTAAAGCCTGGGTTTGTATCTTGAAAAGTTTGTATGACGAGGCGTTTGTAAGACGAGGTATCACTGTATATATATTAAAAAGGGGAGGAGTGGTTTACCGTTGTCTTTCTTCTACAGAGTATGAAATGAAGGTTTTTTTCCCCCAGTGTCATTAAAATTAGTGTCTTTTTCTGACCTCTGTCTCTGTAGAAGTTGCCTGCTTCCTTTTGTGGAGCAGCTAAAATGCCCTTCATATATTGTGTGACCTTGCTTAGGATCACCAGTTCTCTTTCTTCACCCTTCCCAGAAACCCTTCTCTGCCATGATGTGGCAACTGAGAAGATTTGAGAGGGTTGACTGACTTTCACTCTGCAAAATGAAAAAGGATGATGACCTTGTGGGGGAAGAGTAGAAAATGAATTATTATTCCAAAGTAATTGACCTTAGCTGGAAAACCAACTCTTGTCTAGATTAGCACTTTGGAAGAAGAATTGATCAGGCTGATCAGCCAGATGTTTTCATGGAGTAAGATTTGACTTCTAAAAGGCCATAATACTATTGATCCTGATTGTTGCATAGATATTTATCATTTCTAGGTTCATTCGAAAGCAATGCTATAACAGTTCTTTTTAAAACTGAATTTACAGGGTGATATTTCTCAGAAAGCACATCTCTTGACTCCCAGGACTTATTCAAACTGACCTTTCCATGTCTTAACTGCTCTATTTACTGAGTCAGAATAGGAGAAGATATATTTCAATGTCCAAGCCTAAGACCAACGTCTAATGTTTTGTGCATGATCACAACATAATCTCAAAGGGGGATACTCTATAACAAGAAACTATTATTCCAATACGCATTATAAATTCAGATAAGTCTACATGTTTCTTTGTTTATTTCTAAAAAGTTAGGAATATAATGGACACACAAACATGACACACACTACGAGAGAAAGATAATGAATAGTTATACGTTGGTGAATACAATGGTAATAATGCAGAGCAATTTGTTCTATGAATTAAATGAAAAACGTGGCTATAAGTTCATCTTCATCATAATATTTTATTGATCACTGGTAAAACATATTGATGGTGCACTGGGATAGTGAAGGATTTAGTTGGCTGATTATAACATAATTTTTATCTCCAATATTTATGTATCGTAGTGATTGACTGCGGTCATCCTGGCATTCCTCCAAATGCGATCCTTTCTGGAGAGAAGTATACATTTGGATCTACTGTTCATTATTCTTGTTCGGGAAGGAAATCATTAATAGGCCAGGCATCTAGGACATGCCAATTAAATGGACACTGGAGTGGAACAATGCCTCATTGCTCAGGTACCACATTTAAAATATGTGAAAGTGCTTTTGAAACCATCCAATACAGCTTTCTTTTTGGCTGCTCTTGTTTCCTTTTCACAACTTCAAAACCAGACCCCATTTAAATCACAAACAGCTGTAATCAAAGATAGGTTTCACATTAGGTGCCCTCATCCACATATAGAGTCATAAATCTAGAAGAGAAGTAGTAGATTTCAAACAACATTTAAACTAAATGTTCTACCTTCTACCGCACAAATCCCAGCGGCCGATAAGGTCCCACAGAGTTGACCTTCTCCGGGTCCCGTCGACCAAACAATGTCATTTGGTGGGCCCCAGGGGAAGAGCCTTCTCTGTGGCGGCCCCGACCCTCTGGAACCAACTCCCCCCAGAGATTAGAACAGGCCCCACCTTCCTTGTCTTTCGCAAGTTACTCAAGACCCACCTATATCGCCAGGCATGGGGGAACTAAGACATCTCCCCCAGGCTCTCTTATATTTTATGTTTGGTATGTATGTGTTGTATGGTTTTTTTTAACAGTTGGGTTTTTTTAGATAATTCTTATTATTAGATTTGTTCTACTGTCTATGCTGTTTTTTATTGTTGTTGTGAGCCGCCCCAAGTCTGCGGAGAGGGGCGGCATACAAATCTAATAAAATAAAATAAATAAATAAAAGGGAAATAGTAAATAAAAGTACTAAATGGCATATTCACACAAGTTAAGGACTTGTATGTATATAAGGAAGAAAGCAGAAATATGTTTCTGTGGATTAACTCCCATATGGAAGTTATACTTAGTGATCTTGAGAAGGTACATCTTCTACAGTAAAGTAGCAGATTTAATAATTGTCTTGTGCCAAATGTTTTGTCCAATTCTTTAATCACAGAATAGGAGGACACTAAAACAATGGACACTATTTCTATACTACTGTATCTAATAAATATGATGATGATTATTATTATATGATTATTTGCTAAAGGGCATATAAATGTTTAGATGGAATCCTTTCTCATATTCCAGATGTAACTACAAAAGTAGGAATAGATTTCACCATTTGTTACAATGTTTGTAATAACTTACAAACTTGAAGCTCCAGAAAGTTCCAAATTATTTTTCCTGTAACGTGTATCACATTTTAGCCTTGGTAAGCTGAATTTTTATTACAATAACTTGGACACTGGTTTTTTTCCTCAGTTTAATTTACCCTGAAGATAATTTGATTCTAAACTAGATTGAACTGGGCAGTTTCTTTTTAAAAAAATACCATGGAAATAAAGCACTGGTTTTATTTTATAAACAAAATCAAGAACTATTAAATAAGGGACTTGAAATTTCTTTGGTCTGAGTACTGTATGTTCTAAATTGAGAAAGTCAGTGTACAATTACCAAGTCTGAAATGGTCACCCCCCCCCCTTTCTTTAGTAGCCTCCTTTTATTTTTGTACTGATTATAAATTTATTCCTCTTGTTTCAGGTTGCTAGACAATATAACCTATACAATATAACTCTAATTATTCTACCCCAAATGATATTTTCCAGGTGACACAGCAGGGACTTGTGGGGATCCAGGAATCCCAGGTCATGGTTCTAGAGAACAAACTAATTTTAGAACTAAAAGTGTTGTACAGTTCTCTTGTGAGCTTGGTTACATCCTTCATGGATCAGAACAAAGAACTTGTTTGGGAAATGGAAGTTGGACAGGAAAGCAACCAGAATGTAAAGGTAAATTATTTTTATAACTACAGTGATCCCCCGAGTTTCGCGATCCCGATCATTGCGAAAGGCTATATCGCGATTTTTCCACCCGATGACGTCACTCCCTTCCTTTCTCATCTTTCCTTCTCTCTCTCTTTCTCTATCTTGCTTCTTCCTCTCTCACACTCTCTTCCTCCCTCTCTCATCTCTTTCTTTCCTTCTCTCTCTTTCTCTATCTCTCCCCCTCTTGCTCTCGAGCGGCAAGCGAGCAGCCGGGTGGGCGGGCGAACAGGCAAGCGGCAAGCGAGCAGGTGGGCGGGCGAACGGGCAAGCGGCAAGCGAGCGGCCGGGCGAGCGGGTGACGGGCAAGCGGCAAGCGAGCAGGCGGGCGGGAGAACGGGCAAGCGGCAAGCGAGCGGCCGGGCGAGCGGGTGACAGGCAAGCGGCAAGTGATCTTGGGGTTTCCCCTTTGCCTGGGCGGCGGGGAAGACCGGGGAAGGTTCCTTCGGCCGCCCAACAGCTGATCTGCTCCGCAGCGCGGCAGCAGCGAGGAGCCGAAGATGGGGTTTCCCCGTTGCCTGGGCAACGGGGAAACCCCATCTTCGGCTCCTCGCTGCTGCCGCGCTATGGAGCAGATCAGCTGTTGGGCGGCCGAAGGAACCTTCCCCGGTCTTCCCCGCCGCCCACATGCAAACTCCACCATCTGCGCATGTGCGGCCATGGAAAAAGGGGCGCGCATGCGCAGATGGTGTTTTTACTTCTGCACCACTACATCCCGAAATATCGATTATTGCGAGGGGTCTTGGAACGGAACCCTCGCGATAATCGGGGGATCACTGTATAATGGTGTGTTGATTTTTAAAATCACTACATATCTTTAAAACACAAAAATAATTAAGTCATCATATGTTTGAAATCTATTAGCTACTTATATTAACCTTCATGACCCTAATACACTCAGGTATAGTCTTGATGACCTAAAATTATATATATATAGACAAGACGAAAGTACCAGCCTGAAGATGATGAACATCACCAGGAATCTCTGAAACTTATACAGGAAAAAACCTGAATATGTCAAAATCTCCTGTACCACCTGTGAAAATCTACGAATATATATATATATATGTAGATTGTTCTGAGTTCGGGTTTTGCCCCGTGTAATATTTTGCATGTCTATGCGACGTTTTGGTGAAATCACAGTCGCCATCATCAGGCTGAAGTTGTAAGCTTCGTGCTGCTGTAAATATGATGTCAAAGCTCCGCCCATGGAATTCCCTATTGGGATTCCCCACCTCCTTTCCAGCCTACAGATCGGCCGAAAATGCCGCCGCCGATTGCAAAAACGGCGCTCCACTGAGCGGCGCCACCCGGCTGTAACCTTCTGAAACAGCCGGGCGCTTCTCATTGGCCTCCGGAACTCGAACCCGAACTTCTGGGTTCGGCATCGGGAGAACGCCAAGAAGCCGCCCCCCTCCCCCCGGCTGTTTCACAAGGTGACAGCCGGGCGGCGGCACTTCTCTGCGGCCTCCCGAACCCGAAAAGTTCGGGTTCGGGAGAACGCCGAGAAGCCCCCCAGCTGTTTTAAAAGGTGACAGCTGGGCGGCGGCACCCAGCCATTTTGCGATTTTTTTTCTTTTTGCACGCATTAATCGCTTTTGCATTGTTTCCTATGGGAAACAATGTTTCGTCTTACGAACTTTTCGCCTTACGAACCTACTTCCGGAACCAATTAAGTTCGTAAGATGAGGTATTACTGTATGTCTGTACACAATTTATATTCTCTTTCCTAGAGATAGAACACAATTCAGAGTTAACATTGTCAGGAATACTAAGTGTTTTTGTGTTGTTGTTCTTTTAAAAATAGTCACAATCACAATAAAATGAACTCTTCCAGTCCATGACAGAACACAAAGTATGCTAATATAGATTTTTCTACTTCAGAGGCCATTCTGCCATAGTGAAGAAGTTGTCATTTGTCATTGTCTTTATAGTTTCATTGTAGGCCAATGACCATCATTCCATTTTTTTTCATTTTTTGTTTACCAATAAACTCCTTTTTTAAGTATATTTGAAGTTATATTTTTCCAACATACATACATACATTTGATTGCTGTTTTGTATAATTTGTGCAAAGCATGAATTTTAGATTCAACTCTCTGTGCTACAGTTCACTTTTTAATTCAGATATAGTTAACACTTGCATACTTATTTTTTGTAACTATCCTTCCTAGAATGATGCTGTTATATCTGTGTTTTTCGCTCACAACCTTTCCATAAGATACTCTTTTTGTCATTGTCTTGGCTGGTCTCTTAAAATTAGCACATTTTATGCAAACTAAAATTCATGTGTGATTGACATTGATAGCATCTGGCATCATTGTATTCACTGTGGGAATATCATTTGTTCCAAAGAATTTGAACAGTAATTAGTGTTTGATGGGACACAAACATCTGAGTACAACAAAACAACTTGGTTTTAGCATTTTTAGTAACATTTGAATACCACACCAGCAGAAATAAGCATGTACCTTACAGGTGTGTAGGGAGCAATACAGATTTGTTTATCTTCAATAAATGTGTGTATTAAATGGCTGTTTACTGCTTGCAAAAACTAGCTAGATTTATAAATATGGTTAGTTATAAGAGTTTTCGCTTTTCACAAAATCAATTATTATGAAACATATTTAAATTACAGTTCAATTTTATATTAACTAGAAGTTGGGGATCTACAATGAGCTACAGTGATTTCAAAATGATAAATGCAACCTGACTTCACTACACAAATGATACAATTATTTCATTTGCATGGTGGAAAATTCACACACATGCATATACATGTATAGACACATGTATGTGTCAAAATGGCCTGAAAATACTGAATTACAACACACAAACACACACACACGGGAAATACATAAAATATTTGTGAATTTTGAAACTGGATTCATTCATCCTGGATTTTTTCTTAAAATAAAATAATATCATAGATAAGAGAGTGAGATCATGCTAGATGTTATTAGAGACATGCTTTCTAATTGTCTACCAAAGTTGAATTGGCTGGGTTTGTTAAAGTAAAAAAAAAAAGATTATTTATGTTAAAAAAAGATTTTCATTAGGTAGCCATTTTGTGCCTTGTAGCTGTAGGACTGAATAATTTATTTACTTTTCAGAATGCTCATTTTCCTGCTCAGAAGCTGTAAATGATCAGAAAAAAATGATAACATTTGATATAAAAATTAAGTTGATAAAAGCAAACTGTTTCACCTTTTCAACAGTAGAATTAAAAGTAAAAGTAGAAAAAAATATGTTTATGAAAAGCCACAAATTTTGAACTATGGTTCAGCATTTTAATTCAATCTGTGTAGAAATTTATATGAAACAATATTTATGGTATTCTAAAAACTTTAGCCATATTTCAATCAAGAAAAATTAAATAAAGGTTCCATTTCAGCTGAATATACAAAAACCTTGAAGGAAAGCTCAAGACATTTGGGCAAGACTGATGCCACAATGAATGATTTTTATCTTTCACATAAACTACTCTTTAATGAGTAAATTGGATTGTTAGTTGCAACTTCAATTATTTAAGTTATTAAGTAATTGTTCTCTGTGTTTGTTTTCCTTCCCAATTCTGGCATTTTCACACTGATTGTTCAAGCTGTTCAGTGTGGTAACCCTGGAACAACAGCTAATGGGAAAGTGTTTCAAATAGATGGCACAACATTCTCCAGTTCTGTGATTTATTCCTGCATGGAAGGCTATATTATGTCTGGACCTTCTGTACGACAATGCACTGCCAATGGAACATGGTCTGGTTCCTTGCCAAATTGTACAAGCAAGTATCTATTGTTCTTACTATTATTGCAATCTATAGGATACCACTTACAGCTTCTATATTTGGGGAAGTCAGATTGGGGACACAGAGCATGATAGTGCCAGACTCATCCCTGTTTCAGATTTATCATTTCCTGCTCCCCTAGGACCAGGCTTCCAGAGCTTGACCATTCAAGGTTGTTCCATGCAAACCAATGATGTTGTCATAGCTTCTTTACACACCGAAGGCACAGACAGCCTAGAAACTTGATGAATCCATCAAACTACTCTTCTGTAACTTATGATTCATCTCCAATGTTCCTTGCCCTTTGTCCTTACTTTCCTCTGTTTTTATCTTTACCCACTTGACTCCCACTTTTGAAGGGAAGAGTGGTACTCTCTTTCATTGGCCTGCTAGTGTTAATAGTGCTACTAAGGCTCTGAGATTTTCAGCACTCAATATAATGGCTGATCTGAGTGACTAATGACAGCAAAGATGGGTAAGGATTTTTGGCCGCAGATATAAATACCACGCAGTCACTGAAAGTCAACACTGTCTTGATGGCACATGATCAATAAGTTTCTTGGCAAAAATGGAAAGAATATTACTGCCCTCTTACTGTAATGATGTACTATTTATTATATGTTGATGGAATCTTTTGTAATGAAAGGAACTATACTTTAGGGTTAATGTACAACTTTGTAGATGTTGTTGTGAGCTGCTCCGAGTCCTCGAAGAGGGGCAATTCTTGGCCCTGGATGCTCCATACCACATATCTCATTTGGGCTAAAAAAATATGCCCATCCCTGGGTCTACCAGAGTCAGATTTCCTTGAACCATTAGATAAGGCTGTATCCTTTGCCCCCTTTCACAATGAGTTATTTTTGGGTTGGAAGATAAAATACTTGTGTTCTGACATATTATGTCAAACTCTAAAGCAGTGGTTCTCAACCTTTCTAATGCTGCAACCCTTAATATAGTTCCTCATGAAGTGCTGACTCCTCAATGATAGGTCTTGTGTCAATTCTGCCAACGGAGCTTTAAGCTGATTGGCAGGATGGTCAGAAGGACACCCCCATAGTAAACACATGATTGGTTGGATTGTAAAAATATGTTCCAAAGTGCCAGAATAATTTTTTTTAATTCCTAGCACCATGGGAAATTTGTCTTTCCCCATGGTCTTAGGCAACCCCTGTGAAATGGTTTTTCGACCCCCCCCAAAGGGGTCCCAACCCCTAGGTTGAGAACCACTGCTCTAAAGTATTGTTTCCTGAAGTTGTTCAAGCAACCTCTAAAGGGACAACTTGCACAAATTTTGCTAAATAGAATTGTCTTCTCTTTTCAAGTTAGCATAGTAGGTGGGATGCTGAGAGAGAGAGAGAGAAAAAGAAGATCCTGTTTTATTGTCCCACCATCTTGATACAAAAGATGGTGGGCAGGTAAGGGAGAACCTTTTTGGCAGCAGCTGCAGGAAACTGCCAGCTAGGCTGGAAGAAGCAGTGAGAGTCAAGCATGGGCTTACCGTAGAGTCCTTGCATAGCCCCAAGAGGCATAAGCCTGAACTCCCCTTCCAGCCTAGCTGGCAATTTCCCAATGGCAACAATTTGCCCTTGTGAATCAGTATTCAGAATTCTGCCATTCTTATCTTAATTCAAGCTTCACAAAATTAGAAAAGGGGAAATGAAAGCTTTAGCCCTAATTCCTTGACAAATGGTTTCTGTAATTAGTAACAAATGTCACCTAATGTGACAAACTCAGCTTGCTTATAAAAGCTGCTGCACAAAGGAAGTTGCCATAGATATCACATTATACAATTATTCCAGATTGTTCACCTATTAAAATGAAGTCACCCGTTGTCATATTATTACATCTTCATTTCCCCCCTCTTCATAGTAATCAGTTGTGGAGATCCAGGAATACCAGCCAATGGATTGAGATACGGGGATGATTATGTCGTTGGACAAAACGTTACTTATATGTGTCAACCTGGGTACACAATGGAAGCCAACAGTTCCAAAATTCGTACTTGTACTAGTAATGCTACGTGGAGTGGAATGCTGCCAATTTGTAAAGGTATTGCTTTGAATCTGAATACATGAATGGGTGGATGGAGAAAGGGAGAGGGATGGGAGAGGAGAGGAGAGAGACAGAGACAGACAGAAATGGCACTGGAAGTGAAAGGAAAAATCACAATTAGGTGAGCAATTTAGTTAAGAGGCAATTGTTAACACAATTTCATAAGTTTCAAAACACATTTCTCCTTCCACCTAAATTCTTTCTGTAGCTAAACTCCCTCTTATCCAACCAGGCCCCTGGCTATGGCTTTTCTAGGATTTTCCAAGATGATTCCCAGACACCATTACGGAGAAATATGTGTTTATAGTACGACTTCAGTTCTCAACTCATTCGAACTTTCATCACATTTAGTACTTGACACATTTTTATTGAAAAAAAATTGTCCTGGTATTCATCTTTGTTTGGTACTCGATGTTCTGCAAAAGAAAGTGGGGGGCTATGTTGGGAAGATCTCTCATGTAGGAAAAGGGACAGATAAAAATTCCTTCCCAGCTGAAAAAAAAGGCAAGTGGTAAGGTACATGGTTTGTTTGGTGCTCATCCTTTTTAGTACTCACATGCTTCCCGGAACCAATTAAGGATGAGTACTGCGAACTTGATTTGGCTTCAAAATGATTCCCTGATGCAAAGCATGTACTGATGGAGCAGAATAACAAGTAAATACATATAGGTAGAAACTAGATTTAGAATGGTTCCTTCAACTTTATTTCCTGAAAAGTCAGAATTATATCTAATTGCATCCCTCCCGATATCTGTAGCATGTCTTTCATAATTCAAATAGTGTTCCGCAGAGTGACAAGAGGATATGCCATTTCAGATGAGAATATAAAATAGGAAATGTGTTATTATTAACTTTTTATATCTTAACCTATTTTAGCATCCAAATTGTGACGATTTGTTTTTTTTTAGCTACTGGATTATGTATCTCAAAATAAAGAACTAAAGAAACAGTCCTTCACAACATTCTTTTTCCTTATGTATGTGGCTGCATAATTGTCAAAGTGTCCATTGAAATGGCAAAAAGCTGTGAACATAATACTTAAGCAGAAAAATATGATATGCACAATAAAGAAAAACAAATCAAAACCATACAGCAACCCTTTTTTTCTGAATTAGCACATATGGTTATCTTAGTGAGTATAGACACAGGAGACATTTGCTACAGCTGCTATGCTAATGACTCTAAATGTTGTTACAGCTGTTACCTGTCCAACTCCACCCCAGATTTCTAATGGAAAACAGGAAGGAATAAATTTTGATTGGGGATTTAGCATTAGTTATGTCTGTTCACCTGGCTATGAATTATCATTTCCTGCTGTTTTGACTTGTGTTGGGAATGGAACCTGGAGCGGTGAAGTCCCACAGTGCTTACGTAAGTATTTTTTTTTTTATATTTGCATTCCAGGCTGATAGTTGTTTCCATTCAATCTTAAAAGAAAACACAACAAAAGAAAAACTATTGATATATGTAAGAAATAGCTGTAAGGTTTTCTTTGCATACCCAATGAGACAATGTGGCTCAGCGGCTTAAAAGGCTCCACAGAAGGTCGATGCTTTGGTAGATTGAGTCACTTTGTATGACCAAGTGAGCTCCCATCATTTGCCTCCTTTCCTGCAAACCTAGTTATTAAAAGCATGCTACCTGCGAGTAGATAAATAGGTACCACTTTTGGTGGAAAGGTAACAGTATGTCATCTTTCACTGGACACTCTTCTATGGTGTGGTATGATACTGGCCACATGATCAAAGAAATTACTGTGGACAGCATTGGCTACAGGCCTAAAGAAATGGAGATGAGAATTGCTCCCCAAAGTCTGCTACAAGAAGTGAAATAAAACCCACAGAGATCCTTTTATCTTTATCACATACACAAATCTAACAAAACTGCAAAGTCCTTTAACACACGACCTTATAGACGACCCTCACTCTGTCAAAGACCTTGGAGTACTCATGTCTAATAATCTAAGTGCCAGAGCCCACTGTAACAGCATTGTAAAAAAAATAACGCATTAAGAGTTGTTAACCTAATCTTGCGTAGCTTCTTCTCTGGTAATATTGTACTGCTAACTAGAGCATACAAAACATTTGCTAGACCAATTCTCAAGTACAGTTCATCTGTCTGGAACCCGCACTGCATATCGGACATTAATACAGTTGATAGAATCCAGATATATTTCACGAGAAGAGTTCTCCACTCCTCTATTCTCTATGCTTTATGCCACCAGACTTGAAATTTGGGGCTTAGACAACTTAGAATTATGCCATCTTCTGTCTGACCTAAGCATAGTACATAATATATTAAGGTAAACTAAACAAAATTTATTGCAGGAAATATGACTACAGCAACAGAGTGGTCAATGCCTGGAATGCACTACCTGACACTGTGGTTTCTTTCCCAAGCCCCCAAAACTTTAACCTTAGACTATCTACAGATGACCTCACTCCCTTCCTAAGAGGTCTGTAAGGGGCATGCATAAGCACAACTGTGTGCCTACCATCCCCGTCTTAATGTCCCCCTTTATTTGTATCCATTTCATGTATTAATAACCATGTTTATACTTCTATCTGTTATTTTATACATGCTTGACTAAACAAATAAATAAAATAAAATATCCATTACAAAGCAAGGGACAAATTACGGTGACCACACAGGTGCTTGTGATCTCTTTCATTTTTGTGTTCTAGTCATTTTTTTTTCGTTAAAGATCTTAAGAATAATAATAATAACAACAGAGTTGGAAGGAACCTTGGAGGTCTTCTATTCCAACCCCTGCTTAGATTTAAATTTAATCAGTCAGTTGTCAGATGCTGTGCCAACTAAACAGTTCTGGTTGTTTCTTTGTTTATTTTATTCCTTTAAGTGTGTATTGACTTTTGGCAATTACTTGGAGAAAAGCCTGCAGTTTTCTTGGCAATATTTTTTTTTAATTGGCTGGCCATTGCCTTATTCCTAGGATTAAAGGAGAATGACTGGCTCAGAAATATTCAGCAAGTTTCATGCCTAAGACAAGAACTAAAATTCATGGTATTTATCCTTAAGCCTTGACCAAATTAATTCTTGTTTGTTTTAAAGTCTTCAGAGAGGGGCGGCATACAAATCTAATAAAACTTAAACTGAAAGCTGGTAAGCAAAAAAACCTAATTAAAAACAGAAATCTTATTAGCATTAATCAATCAATCAGTGATGCTTTAGGGAGGTTTAATTATAGTCATAGCCAGGATAAGAAAGGTGGTGATAGATTGCAGTGAAATGGGGAAGTATTGGGGGGGAAGTCCCAATTTTTATGGATAATAAAACTAAAGGTGAATTTTGCAGTGACTGATGTTAAATACTGAAAAACTTCCTTCATATCTTAATGCACTCCTATTTTTCTGAATGCTCAACACTGCATCATATTTGAAATTGAAGATAGTCCTTGACTTGCAACAATTCATTTAGTAAGTAGAGGAAGGAATACTTTGTCTCATACAATATTTGAAATGTCTAAAGCCAGTTTGTCAAACTTGACAAAATGTCAACAAGAGCTAGTCTGAACACCAGGCAAAAAACTTTTTTTTAAAATTGTGGGTGACATTTGTAATGGCTACATCTGTCAGGAATACAGAAGAAAATCCAGCCTTGTGTCTCTGACAATTGGACTTCTGTTCCAGTATTATATTAAATTACCGATTTATGCAGAAGTTTTTATTAGCATAAAATTGGTGACACTGATGGATTTTGCATAGCTGCAGATTTCATTACAATAACAAATGTATGCTCACTTTTTAACAGAACATTTTGTGAATAGTTCTTTCTTTTTGCTGTTGGAAAAAAAAGTATTACATTTTTAACAGAATAAATTAAATGGGCTCAAAGAGAAGAGAAATGATACTACTTCTTTCACAATAAAGGGGGGAAATCACAAATAAAAAAATGAATACCACTGTTGTTTTTACATTCAAAATTCCAGTGATATTATACAATGTAGAAATGCTGCATTTTGATCAATGGATTAAAACACAGTTATTTTACGCAACACATCTTGATCATTTTCCTAAGTCTTGTAATCTTTTTCAATCGCTACAGGATCTTCCTGTTTGATGTGATTTATGATGGCAAGAAGATTAGATCTTTTGAAGGTTTAAAGCTCTTTCATGTTTTAGTTATTACAATAATAAGTGTTTATACAGTCTGTTAGTGAGTGGAGGTCATTGCATTCTACCTTTTTGGCAGTTGATTTTTTTATAGCTGGAATTGTGATAAAAATGTGCTTATGGTGGCTGAATAACAGAAGAAGCTATGGCATCATTAATTAACAGAACAGAAGGAAAAGCTCTATTTGACCAAATAAAGGAAGAAGACAATAGTGAAGTATGAAAACAGTAAGATGAAGGAAGTAGAAAACATGTCTTCTGAATTCATTTTTCAAGCTGTCCAAAACATTGCTCCTACACTTGATCAAATATAAAGATTTTTCAGTCTGCGTTTTTGCAGAGATGCCCATTACCAAGATTACAAGAGTAACATGAGGACTTTGCTAATCACTCATGCCTTCATCACCTGATGGCTTGACTACAGCAATGCACTCTATATGGGGTTGCTCTTGAAGACAGCCTGGAAGCTTCAATTGGGTCAGAAGTGACAAAGCAACCATTCTTCATATGTTTTAGTCTCCAGTCCCCTAATCATCTTTGTTGCTCTTCTCTGCACTCTTTCTAAAGTCTCAACATCCTTTTTGCATTGTGGCAACCAAAACTGAATGCAGTATTCAGCTGATGATACCCATGCCAATTCAGTGAAGCGGTGGATGTGATGTGCTGGTTCCTAGAACCTGTAAGGCTCTGGACGGGGGCCAACAGGCTCAAACTCAACCCAGATAAGACCGAGTGGCTGTGAGCATTTCCTTCCAAGGACTATTTGATTGCCCATCCATTGTGCTGGAGGATGAAACATTGACCTCCTCAGAAAGGGTCCGCAACTTGGGTGTCCTCCTGGACCCACAGCTGAACCTTGACCATTATCTCTCACTTGAGGCCAGGGGGACCTTTGCCTGGTGTACCAGCTGCAGCCCTATTTGGACCAGGAGGCTCTGCGCACAGTTGCTCAGGCCCTCATCACCTCCCACCTTGATTATTGCAATGCGCTCTACATGGGGCTACCCTTAAAAAGTGTTTGGAGACTACAAATTGTCCAGAATGCAGCAGCGCGAGTTGTCATGGGTGCACCTCAGTATACCCATATAACATCCATCCTCCGCAAGCTGCACTGGCTGCCTATCAGTCTCTGAGCACAATTCAAGGTGTTGGTTACCTATGAAGCCTTATATGATATAGGGCAAGATTATTTACGGGACCGTCTTCTGCCACATATCTCCCAGAGACCAATTAGAGCACACAGAGTTGGACTCCTCCAGGTCCTGTCAACCAAACAATGTTGACTGGCAGAACTCAGAGGGAGCCTTCTCTGTTGTCGCCCCGGTTCTTTGGAATCAACTCCCACCCGATGTCCGCACTGCTCCCATCCTGCTGATTTTTGTAAGGCCATGAAGACCTGGCAGTGTCGGCAGGTTTGGGGACCATAAATTAACACCAACTGACCACCTTTATGAATATGACTCTGTATGAATGATGTGAACATGTGTTGTTGAGCTGCTCTGTTATGATTTTTATTAAGGTTTTAGATTTTTTGACTTCTTTGTTATTGTCATTTGTAATTCTATATGGTAATTTTATATTGTTGTAAGCTGGCCTAAGTCCTTCAGGATTGGGCAGAATAGAAGTCAAATTAAATAAATAAATAATAAGTGTAGCATTACCAAGGCCTATAAAGTGGTATTAAAACTTCATGTGATCTTGATTCTATCTCTCTGTTAATGCAACCTAGAACTGTGTTGGCCTTTTTGGCAGCTGCTGCATACTGCTGGATCATATTTAAATGGTTGTCCACTAGGACTCCAAGATCCCTCTCACAGTTACTACTGTTGAGCAATGTACCACATATACTGTGCCTATGCATTTTGTTTTTCTTGCCTAAATGTAGAACCTTACTTTTTTCACCATTGAATTTCATTTTGATAGCGGCCATTGTTCAAGTTTGTTAAAATCCTTGTGTATTTTCTGCCTATCTTCTAGAGTGTTGGCTATTCCTGTCAGTTTGGTGTCATCTGCTAATTTGATAAGTTCCCCATCTATCCCCTTGTTCAAGTCATTGATGAAGATGTTGAAAAGTACTTGGCCTGAAACAGAGCCTTGGGGTACTCCACTGCATACATCCCTCCATGTAGATGTAGTTCCATTGAGCACTACACGTTGAGTGCGGCTGGTTAGCCAGTTTTGAATCCATCTTGTAGTGTTGCTATCTATCCTATATTTTTATACTTTATTTAGTAGTAGATTATGGTCTACTTTGTCAAAAGCCTTACTGAAGTCCAAGTAAACCACTTCGACAGCATTTCCTTGGTCTATTAATTTTGTCACTTTGTCAAAGAATACCATGAAATTAGTCTGGCATGATCTGTTTTTGACAAACCCAAGTAACATTAAAAGACAACATTAAAAATAAGTAACCCTGTTACTTTTTTTTTTGACAAACCCAAGTAACATTAAAAGACAACATTAAAAATAGGTAACCCTGTCACTTATTATTAATGTTGTCTTTTACTGCAGTGGAACTTGTAAATGTATTCTTTGGGAAAGGACATATTAATGAAACAAGTCAATGTAATTGTATTACCTCTTCTACATTACTGCAATATCAGGGCTAATATGCCTAAATTGGACTATGTCTTCAGCCGAGTTTCAGGCCTACCTTCCCAGTTTTCTCTGAGTAGAATATTTCTTTCTCATTGCTCAGTTGCTCTGGTCAAATCCAATACCCATCTTCCCAGTTAATGTTAAGTGACATAAAACAGATGCCTGATTAATTTTCTTTTGTACTTACAGTTAGGATGTTGTTAGAAATAGCAAGGTGTAAGTACTGCTGACGAGGAGGACCCCCATGACTTATTCTCTACTACAAAGAGTAGCATTTTATCTGCACAGTTTCCCAGGTCTGGGGGTGTGGGGAAGACTGATGTGCATTGCCATGATGTGTAGTTTCTATGGTTACATACTCAGACAGAATTTCTAAGCACCCAGTAGTGGTTAGGAAAAGGCTGGAGAATATCAATGCATGATGTAATTCCTGCAAATATTATCTTATTAAAGCAATAATCAAATAGCAAAAAAAAGTGTGATATTTGTTTAAGAAATGTTTTAAATGTTTTCTTGTAAGTCTCTGTCCTTGTTAACATAGTTGGCAATGAACAGAAAGAATGTTGGACCCACCGCATATTAACTATTAGCTTTTGACATTTACACAGAAGAATACAAGTAAGATTTAGACCATTAAGAATATGATTTATATTTACACCTTCTGTAGGTATATGGGTACATATTGCAGCTCCACTTCTTATTTTAGAACAGGTTTTTTTATGATTATAAAAGGCTTCAAGCTTTCCATTTTTCATCGCATACAAGTCTATACCTCTGAAAAGAAATGTCAATATGTTTTCCACATGTTTTTCTTTTCTACAGCAAAGTTTTGCGGTGATCCAGGAGTACCTGCTCAAGGCAAAAGGGAAGGCAAAAGCTTTATTTATCAATCAGAAGTCTCTTTCAGTTGTAATCTTCCATTTGTGTTGGTTGGTTCCAGCACTCGTATATGTCAAACAGATGGTACATGGAGTGGCTCATCTCCCCGTTGCATAGGTATGGTGACATCTTTCCTAATTGTTAGCTTTCTATGTTTTTATTTGTTTGGTTTTTTACAACAGTGTTTAAGTTGTGTGGGCTTCAACTGCTAGAATTCTTTGACCACGTGTGCTGTTTTCTTCACTCAGAATGGAAACATAATGGTGGTTTAGTAGTTTTATTAATTGTCCCCAGTAATTCCCTTCACTAAAAACCTCAGAACTTTCCCAGACAAAAGCAGACCAATATTAGTCCACAGATGATGGCCAATAAGTACATAAGGCACTTGAAAGTTTTCCAAACAAGACAAATATACCAGGCAAGAAAACTCCAGAGTTCACAAGGCACAATCCAAAGTCAAGGCAGAATCACAATGACCAGGAAACACACAGTTAGGAAATTAATATGTTCCTGACAATATGTCATTGTCTCCATCTGTCTGCTTTGCTAAATAGCCAGCTTGTGATGCAGCAGATCCAGAGGGACAAGACGGCCTCCTTGCAAATAATTGAGATGATCTTCTCTATGCCTGCCTTTTCTCTGCCCCTATGTGTTTTTGGATCAGTTGCAGAAAGCAGTTCCTCCTCATCATCACTAACTAGTGCTTCTGCATCTTTTCTGTACCTGAAGCTTCAGGACTATCCTGTTGTAGCTGCACTTCAGCCAAATCACACTTAACGGGCTGCTCAGAGCCATTGACCAACTCCCATCTCAATGTGCCTGGGACTGGTTCATCCTCCTCTAAACTAATATTTGGAGAGGTATCTGTGTGAGTCATTAAACCATGATGCTGGTTGTAGAATTCTGAAAGTTGATGCCCAAACATTTTAAAATGGTCCCAATTAAAAACACTGCTATACTCTTTCCTTACAGTGCACCCCTAAATAGTTACATGCTACAATATTCTCAGGAGCTCATTTCTTGTTTAAGTGGACATAAGATTGCAACTAAATTTACTAAAATATTGTTTTCATCTGGCAGCTTTCTACAAGTCATTGTTGCTTAACATGCAATTGGTTAGTGACTGTTCAAAGTCACTAATATCCCCAACAGACTGCAATCATATGCTCCATTTTGATGATTGGCAACCAGCTTGCATTTACAATAATATGCAGTATCCCATGTTTATGCAACCATATTTTTTGGCACCCCCCCCCCCCCTCATGCTAGTGTTTAGTTTCTGATAAAAAAAATAGCACCATTGGGTATAAAGGATTCATTTAATGTCTGGGCATTTGCTTGATGGCCAGTCCATAAGCAAACCACAGTATTTGCTTAATGGCCGAGGAAGATTGTAAAATTGCTGCAGTTGAAAGTTAAGAATTACCTATACAGGAAAAAATCCCATTCCCGCTCTCCCATGTGCACACTTTTGGAGCCATTCTACCAGCAGTGGTTTAGTCCTGGTTTGCCCCAGTTCGGTGAACTGTAGTCGTGACGGCAGGAGGCTCTGCCTGTGCACTCATGACACTTATATGCATGTGCTGTAGCATTGCAAGTGCGGGGATGTGCATAAGCGAAGGGATTTAGAACCCACTACTGCATTCTGCATTGCTAAAAGGGCTCTTAGTGTAGTTTTTCAGCAATGAGAGATATAATTCAAAAGGTATTCAAGAAATATTCTCTAGCCCAAATAACAGAGGTTATACTGCACATGTGTTCTGGGTTCTAGAATTTGGGATTCGTTTTATTTTTAAAAGCTCAAGGTACAAAGGTAAAATATCAAACTTAGAAGTCCATATGTTACTGCTTTCTATTGCCTTACTAGACTCCATTACTATTTAATTACTATTCAATGTTGCTATTATATAACAGTGTTTCCTTCTTAAAACACTATTCTGCCTTAATTCCTATCTCTGACATTTCTTGTATTCTTTTTCTACTCTGGTACTAGCCAGCATGTAGAATATTTTCAATTTTCTACACTGTACTTTTATATTTTTACTTTTCCTTAATGCACTTCTGCTTTTGCTGTGCCTGTTCTCGCTTGGACGATTTGCTCTTTTTCAAAGAAAAGCACCTCTCCCTTAAAAAAAACAACTGCTTTACTCTGTTTGCTGGTGGTTGCAGAGCTTCCAAAACACACCTCTCTCACACCTGTTTCAAGGTTGAAGCATTTTTGGCAACTCTGCCTTGCTGACACTGGGGACAAGGCCCAGACAGGAGCACAGGTGCCTGCAATTTTTCTAAGCAGGCTGCTCTTCCATAACTTATAACGGGATGTATAATTGCATCTTCAGTGCAAAATTGCAATCATACCAAAGAAAAGGTTCTTATGCACTAATGGAATATAAATTTGGTAATGTGTAGAACAGCTCCACTGATGTCAGTTTATGATCAGTAACAGGTGACTAACCTAATGTCCAGTTAGGAAATTCATTCTAAGTATGTCTGCAAGGATAACAATAGCACTTAGACTTATATACTGCTTCACGGTGCGTTACAGCCCTCTCTAAATGGTTTACAGATTTAGCATGTTGCCCCCAACAATGTGGATCCTCATTTTACCCACCTTGGAAAGATGGAAGGCTGAGTCAACCTTGAACCTGGTGAGATTTGAACTGCAAAATTGCAGGCAGCTGGCAGGCAGCAGAAGTAGCTTGCAGTACTGTGCTCTAACCACTGCGCTACCATGGCTCATATCCATCCTATTGATTATAGATTTATATTATGAAATGTTTATATCAATTGTTCTTTGTGGACATTTAAGCAGGGAGGGAAAGTTACCACTGGAAATGCAGAATTTGGCCTGTTGTCTCTTTAGTATTGGATAGCTTTACTGGGACAATTTTCATAACCAATAAATAAGCATGAGATACGAAGGATAAGGACACAAGAATCAAAGGGTAAAGCATTTGGACTCACATTTTTTTCTGGCAAAAATCCTTGCATTAATATTTTATGAAAAATGAGTTTCAATATTCACACTCATTGAAAATGATGATGCTTCTGAAAAATATTTGGAAGCATTTGGAAGACATAACTTTTTTTAAAAAAAAAAACTATTTTATTTCACAAACTTTTTTCTTTTTTTGCAAAGAACCTACTCGGACAGCCTGTGAAAACCCTGGAGTTCCTCGTCATGGATCGCAAAACAATACCTTTGGTTTCCAGGTAGGAGTCCTACTTTTATTGAATAAGGAAGAGGGATAACTTTCTTATCTCTCCTGAGCAGACGTGTCAAACTTGCAGCATCATAGTGGCATCGCGTGATGCATCTGGACTTTTTTTTTCATTTTCAGTAAACATGGGCCTGAACAACACGTGATGCATTTGGCCCAAAGGCTGGGAGTTTGACAGTCCTGCTCTTGAGTATAATTCAAGTTTCAGTAACCATTGAATTTGATTGTAGCTTTTCTACATCCAAATAGTCATTACCATTAATATCACTGAAAACCACTTAGACTAAAGTTTCCTTTGTGTTTTAATAAAGTTTAATTATGCATGGAATTTTAATCATATTCAAATTCCAAGCAACTTAGTAAAATTTAACACACACACACACAGAAAGAACTGATAAAGAAATAAAGGGAGACTACTATATACCTATTTGAGCTATTTAGCTCTCACCAGCTAGCCATACACTTTTACACTTTCAAACCTGGGCTGCTTGCCTTGCTAGGCAGTACTTTTACCCCCTAACCAACAAGTTCTACTCCCTTATCAACTGATCCAGGGATTAAATATTTTTTTGTTGAGTCACCTAGTATATCCAAATATGGGAGGGAGCATATTGTTTCCTTCCAATACACACACACACACACATTTTATATATGCTAAGGCCACTACCTTACAAGGAAGAGCCCTGGGTTCATATCCCAGTAAGGGTGTGGCTACCTGATGAGGGCAAATAATCCCAAAATAGATCTATAGTAGTCTCCCTTCCTTTTCATTATCAGCAAAAATATGTTACACACACACACAATGTTAAACTACATAAATAAAGCAAAATGTTGAAGTACAAAGGAGGAATATGTATTCAGTGGAAATCACTATCATCTGGATTTTTCATGTTAATTGAAATATTTCTAATTTTAATTTTGTATATATAAACATTTTAGAAATAACTCAAAATATCCAAATAGCAACATAATCATATTAAACCAATGGCAATAGTTCCAATAAGAACTATAGGGAGCAGTAACAGTAACAATAGGTTTAAATACTTCAAAATGGCATTACTGTCAACGTGAGAATATTTTACTACATTCTGCATATTTTCCAGTTCTGGTTAGATATAACCAGGTAATTTTTGGTAATTGAGTTCAATCTCAACGAATGAAGGTTATTCATAAGCTCCATTCATTTCAAAAGCTTTTCTCCTGGAAAAAACCTTTAAAATGATTACAATCTAAAGTAAATATATTTTTCTATTCATACATGAATGAGATTGCAATTATTACTTTAACAAAATAATAAAATACTGTATGACAAAGTTCACTTTTCTCTAAAACCTGTTCGATATGTAAAGAAAACTGCAGTGTTAGTAAAATAGGGATTTTATTATGATTTTATATGATTTTATAAAACCATATATGGTTTTATATGATTTTAAAGTATATAATTCCATGCTATATACATGGAATAAATGGAACAAATAATTTTCCAAGTTCTGTTTTGCATTAAGAATAATGCTTGACTGCAGTAGCTGCAGTAGCAGTAATGTTAGCTCTATGTAAAGACAGATGATAGAGGAAAGAACTAGTGATAGGCAAAGCTTCTTGAAATATAGCTTAGCTTAAAGCAGTCCCAGATCACTATGTTCCTTGGCCTCCTGAAGCACAATTTTCATGAGATGGTTCAAAATGAATTATTTGATGTTGTTGCTAAGCCATTTCCTCACCCAGAATCAAATTCATAAACATCATCCTAGGTTTATTGGGTTTAAAAAGTGCTATCCTTTTACATTCAGTCTTTGATTATCTTTAATGAGATTTGCTTTCCAGTCAACATTTTAACAGCGTGTCCATGTGCTTCCTCCATTCCACCACAGTAGAGGTTTTACCCTCAAGGCAGCACTGACATTATTCCTGAAGAAAAGGTCACATTTGCAACTTAAAGAGGGCAGTAGGAAAATGAGAAGCACGGCCCTGAACAAAATAAATGGTTTCTCCAATACCTGTCAGGCTTTTCTTCTTGCATAAGCATAAAACGAAGCAGTATTATAATTTCAGAAATGAGAATCTCTCTGGAGAAGCAGAAGGAGGCAAAATCTGTGATCAAATTTTGAAGGTTGTTTTCAATGGTGAAATCTATTTTTCTTTTACTACCGGTTCTGTGACCGTGATTTGGTAGGTATGGTGTGGCTTGATGGGTGTGGCAGTGGAAGGATATTGCAAAATCGGCATTCCCACCCCACTCTGGGGCCTGTCCGAGGTGATATTTGCCGGTTCTCCAAATTATTCAAAATTTCCATTACTGGTTCTCCGAACTACTCAACATTTCTGCTACTAGTTCTCCAAAACCTGTCAGAACCTGATAGATTTCATCCCTGGTTGTTGTACTATAGATAATACTTGTAGAATTATTTATTTTATTTATTTTATTTATTTTATTTATTTTATTTATTTTATTTATTTTATTTATTTTATTTATTTTATTTATTTTATTTATTTTATTTATTTTATTTATTTTATTTATTTTATTTATTTATTTTATTTATTTTATTTATTTTATTTATTTTATTTTATTTATTTATTTATTTTATTTATTTTGTCAAACAATTATAGGGTGATAATTTGTACGAATAAAACATTAGATAAGTAATGATAAAAAGTAACAAAAGAAGACAATAGGACAAGGACGGTAGGCACAGTGGTGCGCTTATGCACACCCCTTACAGACCTCTTAGAAAGGGGGAGAGGTCAAATGTAGATAGTCTAAGGTTAAAGGTTTTGGGGTTAGGAGTAGAAGCCACAGAATCAGGTAGTGCATTCCAGACGTTGATTACTCTGTTGCTGAAGTTGTATTTTTTGCAGTCAAGTTTGGAGTGGTTGACATTTAGTTTAAATCAATTTCGTGCTCGTGTGTTGTTGCAGTTGAAGGTGAAGTAATCGTTAACAGGTAGGACATTTTGGTATATGATTTTATGAACTATAATTAAGTCGGAACGGAGACGATGGGGTTGTAAGTTTTCTAAACCAAGAATTTCAAGTCTGGCGGAGTAATAATAATAATAATAATAGTAATAATAATAATTTATTAGATTTGTATGCCGCCCCTCTCCGAAGACTTGGGGTGGCTCACAACAACGATAAAAACAATATTATACTGGCACAAATCTAACATTAAAAACCCTATCATAATTAAAAACCAAACAGCACATACATACCAAACATAAATTATAATAAGCCTAGGGGAAAGGTGTCTCAAATCCCCCATGCCTGGCGATATAGGTGGGTCTTAAGTAGTTTACGGAAGACAAGGAGGGTGGGAGCAGTTCTAATCTCCGGGGGGAGTTGATTCCAGAGGGCCGGGGCCACCACAGAGAAGGCTCTTCCCCTGGGGCCCGCCAGACGACATTGTTTAGTCGATGGGACCCGGAGAAGGCCAACTCTGTCGGACCTTATCGGCCGCTGGGATTCGTGCGGTAGCAGGCGGTTCCGGAGTAAGGTATTTTGTTGTGAGAAGAGGAATTAAGGACTCTTCTTGTGAAATATTTCTGGACTCTCTCAATTGTGTTGATGTCAGATATGCAATGTGGGTTCCATACAGTATATTCATACCAGGTTACTAGCTCTGTTTTTTTCCCAATCTGATCTGTGAGAAATAAACAAGACAGTGCCAAATTGCAAGCATTACATTTCATATCGTCTTCAACATGTCTACTGCTTTGTTGTATCATAAACCTTTCTAAAACAGCTGCATTCATTTTGTAAAGGCAAAATAAAGGTCTTTTGCCAACTTCACCTGCAAGCTTTAAAAGGAGATTGTTTTCCCGAAATGAATTCACAGACTTGAGATATATGTGTGGAAATGTTGCTGGTAACATGTGCAAAACTGTTTATAGAACCATTATTAGTTAGTACAGAATGTAGCTGAAATAATAGGAATTTATTTAGAAAATTTGTCACACATGCAAAGGATTAAACTCCACTTCTTTGTAGTTTATTTTAAGGCGTGTTCCAATGAATGTCAATTCAGCATTCATGTATGTGTTAATTCTGAAAGGTTCCCAGGCCTGAAAAGTTCCCTGAATTTAGAAATAAAAACAGATCCATTACATTTGTAGTAGCCTGGGGGTCAGTTTTATCAAGTTTTATATGAACCTCGGTATGGAGATGAGGAGAGCATGGAAAGCTATCTTTCTCAAATGAATTTAATGTTTGCAAAAAGAATAATATTGATAGCAAAGGGAAATGGGTTTGTGTAGCTATAAAAAGTGCATTGTGAATAAAAATAAGTTTGAAGAACTCAAATAATAAAGAAATTACAATTGCTGTAAATTTATTGCATAGAATTCATTCATGTGTATCCCTAGTTGATCATTAAATCCAAATGCCTCAAGAGGTCATTTCAATTTAGTTGCGGGGTTTTTTGCAACTCATAGGTTGTAACATAATATGAATTCAACAAGTATGCAATAAAATACTAAACTGTAATTAATAAACAAAAATTAAAATGACATTAAATCAAATTAACAGCCATTAAAAAACACAAGGATAAAATATAATGTATGATGGAGGCAGTAGTAGTACTCAACCGGTTGTATCCGGATCAGAAGAATTGATAATGTTGACTGTGGGTGGCCCGCCTACATGCCCAGATATAAGCACGTCACATTTATTCACACTTTTGAGGCAGGTGCTCACATTTGCAAACCTATAGGAAGGTAAGTGAATACTACCTCTGAATGGAGCAAGTATTTATGATTCTCAGCTGGCTGAAGCAGTCAATTTGTATCTGTGAGAGTTGTTTTGTCTTCTCATCAGTGACATGAAAGAAGCATCATCAATATAAAGTGCCTTATTGTATGAAAGGAGCTACTTACTCCTTATCACAGTCATTGTTGTGTATTTGCATGCACCCATTAGGAAGCAGTTGATGTTTGTAAAATTAAGATAGGAAAGATGATCCATTGGCCATTTTGTGCATTTCTTATGACAGACTCAACTTCTTTTCATCGTTATGATAAACTTTTACTGAATTTTCTTACTGTATGTAAAAGAGGGGGAAATAACAAAATGTCTATGAAAATAGGGAATACAACTTGATGCAATTCTAAGAACATAAGAAGATAAGAAGAGCGATGCTGAATCGGGCCAAAGCCGATCAAGTCCAGCATTCTGTGTCACATAGTGGCCCACCAATTGTCCTTGGGGATCTTGAGCAGAAAGAGAAGGCAAGACCCTCCCTTTCCCCTGACCCCCAACAAATGGTACTCAAGGGAATCCTGCCTACCTCAACCAACATAGAGGCGGCACATGGACATCCGTTTCAATAACCACTGATACACTTGGCATCCATGAATCTGTCTAATCCTGCCTTGAAGCTATCAAGGCTGACCGCTGTCACGACCACTTCTGAAAGTGAATTCCATAAACCAACGACCCTCTGAATTCTAATAACAGATACCTATGAGTGATGAAGAAAAAAGTTGATTTCCCTCATCTTGTATCTAGGTCCATGATGGCGAACCTATGGCATGCGGGCCACCGGTGGCACGTGGAGCCATAACAGAGGGCACACGAGACGTTGCCCTATGCCAGTTCTAGCATGCATGTGCACACTGCCCAGCTGTTTTTTGGCCTTGGGTAGGCCGTTTCGCCCTCCAAATGCTTTAGGGAAGCTTCCTGAAGCCCCAGTGCATTTTCCAAACTTCCAGTTTGTCCATTTGGCAGGGTTTTTTTTTTAAAATCCAGGGCTTCAGAGAAGCTTCCCTAAGGCATCCAGAGTGCAAAAAACTGCTGTTTTTTGCACTCTGGCAAACCGGAAGTGTGTTTTCTGAACTTCCTGTTTGCCTGTTTTTTCATGTCCCAGGCTTCAACGAGGCCTGTGTGCATGCGTAGGGGCAGTGCAGGGGGAGTTTCACATGCATGGGTGGAGGAGGGAAGGGGTATGGACACATGCACACATGCTAGCACACACCCACTTTTGGCATGCAAACCAAAAAAGGTTTGCCATCACTGATCTAGGTTGTTCACAGACCTTTTAGTGTAGCACCTAGTATTTAAAAAATATCTTACATTGGTTAGATTAGTGCATATGTGCAGAGAGGGATGTGTCTGTGACCTGTCTATGTTGAGTTGATCACTAATCATTTTGCTCTACTCTTAATCTTTCAACAGGTAGGCAACATTGTGCAGTTTCACTGTAGAAAAGGCTACCTGCTTCAAGGGTCTACAACTCGCACCTGCCTTCCCGATCTTACATGGAGTGGAATTCAACCTGAATGCATTGGTAAGTCGAGAACAGATAGAAGAGTCAGATACTGAATGGAAAAATAATATTATTGTGATCCAAATTGAGACTCGCATGTCACAAATCAGTATCCAAACAAGAAATAAGAATAGTGTCATATATGTGCTGCCATTCTCCAAGCAAACTAAATATTTACAGATTTATATATGAGGAGATAGTTTACAGAAAATATGTGTTTTAGTGGAAAATAATGAAAAAGGGCTAACATCAATTTAAATGTTGATTTTGTGGAGATTTTTTTTTAGTTGTAAACTATATTGTGACAGGGTGAACTAATGTTAAATAAAAGTAGAAACAAACATTAATATTTTCTGACAGAAGAGAATATTTGTAACTCAGGATTGAACTATGGGGTTCTTTGTGCTCTCTGAGCTGCTTGGTTTTCTTGAAGACGTTACATTACCAAACTAGGTAACATCATCAGTGCTAGCATGAGTGAAACATCTTCAAGAAAACTACCAAGTCCAAAGATCACTTTAGACCCCACATGTATTCACCTAAACTATACAAAAGAGAATCAGCCTGCACCCTGAGATTGGATTCTGACATTATTCTTTCCTTTCTAAATTCCTTTGAGAATAAGGGTATCTGTAGAGGTTTCTGAGGTTTTAATGCTAAAAAGAAAGAAGTAATGTAATAGAAGTAACTCGCAACTTACAACCATTCATTGAGTGACTTTTCAAAGTTACAACATTACTGAAAAATTGACCTACAGTATGCATTCCAAAAGTAATGCAATTATTTTTTTAAAGTAATTTAATTTTTTAAAAAGTAATTTATTGAACAGATTTGCACAAACACTTAAAATTCTTCAAAGTACTGTCCTGGGACCTCTACACATTTTTCCAGTGACTCTGCCATGACCGGTACATGCCCTGGAAGGCGTCTTTGGGGACCTCTCACAAGGTCTTTGTCACGGCTGATTGGATCTCTTCTATGGACGAAAAACGGGTTCCGTTCAGGACTGGGAATAAAAATAAGTCTGCTGGGGTGACATCAGGACTATAGGGAGGGCAGTGTTGGCACCTGGTGTTTGGCCAGGAACTCGCGGACTCATAGCGCATTGTGGCAAGGCGCAGTTTTTGTACATAGAAGAGATCCAATCAGCCATGCTGAAGAAAAAAATAATTGCATTACTTTTGGAACGCGCCCTGTATCTCTTCTCAAAGCACTGCAAAACATTTAATATTTCATCATCCTGCTCACATCTCAAAGTTTGTTCCAAAATTCTCAATTAGCTGATAATACCACCACCACCAAAAGGGATGAAAAAAGATGACTAAGACCAATTAAAAATGCAATGAAAAATAAAGACAAACAGGAAAGTGCATTTTGAAGGAATATTTTAAAAACCCATATTATCACGTTTTAAAATAGCTATCTGTCTATCTTGGCTAGGGGTAGGTTCTAACCTACTTCACAGCCAGTTCACTTCCTCCCACACCACGTGGCCACATGCATGCTTCATGCGCACGGACATGCACAATGCTGAAAAACTTGAAAAAAACAAGATGATGACCACATGCACAGTGCTGGAAACTTGGCTTCTGCTCATGCTTAGAAGAAAAACAAATTTTAATTTAAAAAAATTAAAAAGTTGGCGGCGCCCATGGTCTGCCACCGACCTTACTGGTTCCGTGACATTATCAGCAGGTCACTACTAGTTCTGGCAAACCACTCTGAACCGGAAGGAGCCCACCTCTAATCTCAGTGTGATCCACTAACACCGCTTTTCTGCTTATCTTGTTTCCATTATTCCTCTTGCCATCTTGCAAATGTGTATGATTTGTTATCCATTTATTCTATTTGAACGTGTACAGCACTATCAAGCATAAACATTTACAATTATGGTCCAGGCTATGCAATTCATGATAAAACTGGTGCAAAGATTTCCTAGTTAAAATGCAGTGATAAAGCATATGAATATGCTCTTCATCTTCCACATTGTCTCTAGTATTTAAATATATGAGGAACATATGGGATCTAATCCACTTTCTCTACTGTCAACGCAACCACAGTATTTAACCGCTCCCAGGCATGGTTTGACATAAATTGAGGAGTTAATAAAAGTGTGGAGTTATTAAAGACCTTCTCACACATTTTACAGCAACTTGAGCAATGATCATTACTTGCAGTTGAAGGGTATGCCATTGCGTGTCATGTATAACATGAATTGTGCATTTTTGTTTTAGCTCACAGCTGTAAGCAGCCTGAATCTCCAGCTCACACAAATGTTGCTGGAATGGATCTTCCATCCCTTGGTTATACCTTGATATATACATGCCAGCCCGGATTCTTTCTAGCAGGAGGATCAGAACACAGAGTCTGTAGGTCTGATGGCACATGGACAGGGAAGGTTCCTTTCTGTGAAGGTAATGCATTGCACATCTTTCCTCTTCCCGGGAGAATTAATATTTCAAAGTTGTCAATTCCTTTGTTTCTTTTCATTCCCATTTTCTTCCAATATTAAGGATGTGGAAAATTCATTTTATCCTTTAGCAAAATGAAGACAGACTTTAGGTACCTACCTAATGTAAATGAAGTTATTTATTTTATGTTCTATTTACATAAAAATATCTATCCACTCTGCTAAATGTGCTGTATTCAGAACAATAAACAACTAAAACTAGGAGAGGACTAGACTGGATTGGATTACTCTAGACTAGACTAGACTAGACTAGACTAGACTAGACTAGACTAGACTAGACTAAACTAGACTATAGACTAGACTAGACTAGACTAGACTAGACTAGACTAGACTAGACTAGACTAGACTAGACTAGACTAGGACAGGACAGAATTCTTTATTGGCCAAGTGTAATTGGATACACAAGGAATTTGTCTCGAGAAGATAAGATTTCAGAGTACATACAAGTAACAAGTGATAACTCATTATCTTAATCAAGAGCCTTGTTGGTACAGTGGTTAGAGGGCAGTACTGCAAGTTACTTCTGCAGATCACCAGCTGTCAGCAGTTTGGCAGATCGAATTTCAGTAGGCTCAAGGTTGATTCAGCCTTCCATCCTTCCAAGGTCTGTAAAATAAGGATCCAGATTTTTGGAAGCAATAAGTTTACTCTCTGTAAACTGCTTAAAGAGGGCTGTGAAGCACTGAGAAGTGGTATATAAGTCTAAATGCTATTGCTATTGCTATTAATCATAAAATATAATCATAAATCATAAGATACAAACTCAATGATAGTCATAGGATACTAAATAAGCAAACAACGTAAATCATAGCTGGATACTAATTAAAAACATTCAACATAAATCATGAGATACAAACAAGAAAATTATAGCCAAAAGAAGCTAAAGAAATAGGCAATATGAAAGATGAAAAGGATAATAGCAATGCAGCCATAATACTGGTAGATGATTGACATTCCAGGGTATAAGATAGTATTATGGGAATTAGTTGTTTAGCAGAGTGATAGCATGGGGAGGTATTTGTCTTTGTGTTTGGTTGTTTTGACATCCAGTGCCTTATGGTATCATCTTGAAGGAAGAAGTTGAAACAGTTTATATCCAGGATATAAGGGGTCTGTAGATATTTTCACAGCCCTCTTTCTGCCTTATATAGTAGAGAGGATGGTTTCAATTGTTTTTGCTGCAGTCCTAACTATATGTTGAAGTCTGCATCCGTCTTGTTTGGTTGCTGTGTCAAACCAGACAGTTATAGAGGCACAAACAACAAGAGTCAATAATTTCTTTGTAGAACTGTATCAGCAGCTCCTTGGGCAGTCTGAATTTCTGAGTTGGCACAGGAAGAGCATTGGCATAGAAATAAATAGGAAAAACTGTATTCCCCACTCATGAGAGTTTTATCACTTTCTTTTCTTGTCACCTTTTCAATAGTAGTATTATCCTTTTCAACTCCCCAGGTTTTTTAATGTGTTTAATTCTGGTTTGCAAAATTTCAGCCCAGTTATGCATACAGACACTTGGGAGGAAGTTGTGAAGACAAACTCCATGGGTGGGTTTTTTCCCCCCCCCTTCATATATTAGTACAGAGGAATATGAATCTGCTCCAGATTTCCAACACAACAGAAAAGACACAAAAGACTGTTATTTCCGAATGGAAAGGTCATGAGAGTGGAGTAGGAAAGCGGAATGTTCCTCTGTCTTCTTTTGTTGCTGATGAATAGATTTCACAAAAAGTGACTTCTTTGGTGATATAAAAGAATTTTTAAAAAAAACCCTTTATCTTTCTCACCACCATCCAAAATATAACAAGGCTATATGTGACAGCTGTTTGGTCAGCCTTTAAATTGTGATGGTATTTTTTTAAAAAAAATTATATATCCATTTCTTTTCTGAAATGTATAAATCTATATGAATATAGATGAACATTCACAATAATCTGATCTGATTTTCAGAAGCAAACATTATTTATTATGCATTAATATTAATGTTAATATTTCTTATTGGTTTGCTGAATCATTGGGAACATGTATTAAATCTTTAAGTGATATTTGAGTGGAACTATATTTTTATATTTTTCACATCTTAATATTTATAAACATATCCACATCCATACATATACATTAATATTAGTACAGTGGTGCCTCTACCTAAGAATGCCTCTACTTAAGAACTTTTCTAGATAAGAACCGGGTGTTTGAGATTTTTTTGCCTCTTCTTAAGAGCCCGGAAAAATTTTCCCAGAAATTTGAGAGTGGAATGAAGACCTGGCCAGTTTCCTGCCATTCCGCCTGGGTTTTCCTCTCTCTGGCACAGTGTATGAGAGGAAGCTTCACGTCAGGTGTATGGAAGGTGCGTGCTCCTCCTTGCCGCCTGAGAGTGCCTCTTTCTTTTTTTTTAAGCCTCAAAGGTTTGGATTTTTTTGATTCCCCTCACCCAGTAATGGGCAGCCAAAAATTTTACTGCCACACTGTGGGTGTGGCTTATTTTATGGATGTGGCGTAATAGTCATGTTACTGGGTAGGAGTGGCTTGCCAGCCATGTGATTAAGTGGGAGTGGCTTGAACAATCTTCATCGTTCAAGTGTACTGTTAAGTCCTCGATTTACAAACTACCAGTGTTGCTCACTGGGATGACATTTTGCTTTGCATTTCCCGTCCTCTCCTTCCTGGGTCACTCCCCCACCTTAAGATGGGTAGCTAGATGAACAGGTGCTGCTAGAAGCATAAATGCTGCCAGCACCGCTTTCACCCATGCCTTCTGCTTGCACCTCAGGTGGGAGGTGGCCGGATGAGGTTGGAGGGGAGCTGGGCAGGAGAGAGGGAAGCTCATCCGAAGCCAGGAAGGAGGAAAGAGGGAAAAAGCAAGGAACGCAGAGGCACCTGCAGCAGCAGAGAAAAAAAGGAGAGCTGAGCCGAGACTAGTAATCCAGGAAGTGAGAGTGGCTGATGAGCTGTAGCTGCAGCTGCACACGCATCTTCATTTTCACCAGTTGAACCGCATTCCACTCTGTCCTGCCTGCTGCCCACCCCTGCCCTCACCTCACCTTCTTCCTTGGGCAGTGACTATTCCCCTCCTCTTTTTCCTCCTCCTCCTCCCACCCAAATTCCAAGCTTTTATTTCTTTCCTAATGGGTTTGCACGCATTATTTGCTTTTATATTGATTCCTATGGGAAAAATTGCTTCTACAAACAAATGTTTCTACTTAAGACCTGGTCACGGAACAAGTTAAGTTCTTAAGTAGAGGTACCACTATACTTATATAGTTTATACATTTTCCTTATTGTCAATTCATACGTTCCCATTCCAAATTGCCTCGTTGTCTTTCTTTTCTTTATCCATTCATACCATTTAATCCATATATCATAATATTCAGAGTACTTTTGCTCATTTAATTCCATTGTTAGTCTTATTTCAGCACAGTCAATTTTTTTTACAATTTCCTTCTCCAGAGGTGTCTGAGAGTCTTTCCATTGTTGTGTATATATAATCCTTGCCGCTGTCCCAATGTGTAATTTTAGATATTTGATGTTTTTAAGGTATTGTTTCCTAATAATTCCTAGTAAAAAGAGTTCAGGTGTATATTCTATTATTGTTCCTGTAATTTCCTGCATCCACTTATGTATATCCTCCCAATACCATTTAGTTTCATGACATGTCCACTACATATAAAAGAAGGCGCCTTGGTCTCTTTTATATTTCCAACAGATCACATTAGAATTTGGGTATATTTTTGCCAATTTTGGTTCCTTTAATATTATGACCATTAAAAATTATATTTAATAATGTTTCTAATATTAGGATGAAAAGCAGAGGGGACAGTGGACATCCCTGTCTGACATCTTAAAGTATTTGGAACAATTTGGTCATTTCCCCATTTATAATTACCCTAGCTTTCTGGGAGGTGTATGTTGTTTCTACTATTTGTTCAAATTTATCACCAAATTTCATCTGTTTAATTAATCCTATCATATATTGCCAATTTACATTGTCAAATGCCTTTTGTGCATCCTAGCACAGCCTGTATTTCTTGATGCACTTCATAGTATTCAATTATATTCAATATTGTTCTTGTATTGGTAAAAATCCATTTTGGTCTGTATGTATAATTTTATTTTATTTTTTTAAAAAATAGTTCTTTCTTATATAATAGACAAAAAAGTTATAATCCGAGTTCAACAACGAAATTGGCCTATAATCTCAGACATTTTTGCTTTCAGAAGTTTCAGTTGTATGTGTTCTAATGTATCTCCACACTTTTATCCTCTTCTTCTAATTCTAGCATATTTCCTTCTGCCAAATAACTTTCTATCTTGTTAGATTCTATCTGATCTTGTTTGCATAGCTTTTTGTAGTATTCTAAGGCATTTTTTTAAATTTTTCCTCATTGTGGTGTAATTCCCCTCCCTTGTCTATTAGTTGGTGTATTACCCTATTTCCTTTTTCTTTTTTAATCTGATGTGCCAACCACCTGCCAGGCTTATTTGTGCATTCAAAAAACATCTGTTTTGCTAATTTAATATTTTTAATATATTTTTGCTGTTCCATTAAATTTAGCTCATGTTAGATGCAGTTAGAGTTTTGTATATTTTATCATCTTTTGGGCTTTTTGGGAGTTTATATTCCAATTGTTTTATATCTTCCTTTATTTCATTATATCGCTGCCACTTTTATTTTATTTTAGATGTAAAAGCTATGGTAGTTCCTCTGATATAGGCTTTTAATGTGTCCCAAAAATTTTGTAGCATTTCAGCTTGTTTCTGGTTTTCTTCTAAAAAATAGGTTTATTTCCTTTGTAGACTCCTTTCTATATATTCCTTTTCCTGTAATATATGTGGGTTTAACATTCATCTTCTGTTTTTATTTTTAGTTCCTGCCCATATGTTCATTGTTATTTTTACAACGTTTGACTTAGTTCATCGCTTACCCATATTATTTCAATTCTAGAGTATGATTTATGAGGTATTGAATAAAATGTATATTGTTTGGCTCTAGGAAGTAAGATTCTCCATAGGTCTATCAGTTTTAATTCTTCTACCATATCCTTAAATGTATTTGGCAGTAGGCTTCTTGAGTGGAACTATATTAAACACTTGGGCCTACTTACTGCTTTACTTTCTTGGAAGTAGTTCTCCTCCTTGTCTTCCTCCTCCTCTTCCTCTTTCGCTGCATGTGGGTATATTTAATATAAATAATTCTTCCAGATTGGGACCCCATAGAAAGTTTACCATCTAATCTTGAAGGATCAAATCTATGTGATTCTTTGGTTCTAATATGCTGTCCTCCTAAAAGAAAAATAAATAAATGACTAAAATCATTAATCAAAATTTCTTCCCCATCTACCCCTAGTTCATCACAACCAAAATAAAGTGTCTCTTTTGTTGAAAAAACAATCACATTGGGTATTATGCAAAAAAAAATATTTGTATCAAATAGCATTTATAGATACATGCAGCTTACAATTTGAACAAATCTGTAAATCTCTTTCTAATTTAATTGTAATCATAGAAGTCGCCTAGAATTCAACACAAAGTTCATAGGATTTATTCTCTCCACTACAGGTAGACTTAATGTGCATTCAATTTAGTTTCATACATTTCAGCAAATCATCTGAAGAACATTTTAGGGTTGTTGTGATAGTATTTGGGAATCCATTCCTGCAACCAAAGGAATGGAGAGATAAAAGGTGACTTAGCCCAGAGCAGGAATGTGGGCTAAGCAGTTCAGAAGGGAATGGGGTTTTTTGAGCCCTGTAAAGCAGAAAGGGAGGAAATGTTCTTTCAGACTTGCAAAGAATTTGTTAATGTAGCCTTACTGTACAGACAAATTAGGTCCCGTGGCTGTGTTTCCTGGCTGGTTTGCCTTATGAGGCTGACAGTTGTATAATTCATTTTTATTCGCTGACAGTTGTATAATTCATTTTTATTCATTTAACACATTTCTACACTGCCCATTTCACCTGAACGATTCTGGTGGTTTACAAATAAAACATACCTGATTAAAAGCAGTTAATGTTTCAGGTTTAAAGTCTCTTCCAAATGGAATTGAAACACTGAATAGCCTAAAATATACAAACAGATCTCAAAGGGAACAAGAGTAACACTGAGAACAGCTGTAAAAGAATTGTGATACTTAAAAAGAGCAATGTAGATGCAGCCCTTTTAAAAATCAAATTTTGATTTCATACTCTACTAATGTAATCATGATTCATGACGATCAAAAGAATTGCGTTACCACTTTTGTAGGGTCATTATTATAGTACATTCTGTTAGGATAATTTGAATTCTTTTCATATGCAGTACAAAGAAACTTCAAATACTTTGTGCATTCATTGCACTGACTTTTGTCTGTTGAGTATCTTAGCCAATACTGTATTTAATAAGTGTTAAAAGGTTCTATGTCCCAATGGTTTAATGGTACTATGAACGAGTGCCCTGAATTTAAGCAATCTATTTGTTCTTGCATTTATCAACAGCTGGTTCCAAAATATTGGTGAAAGATCCTAGACCTGCTTTGGGAACACCAAGCCCCAAATTAAATGGTGAGTACCTTTTTATTCTAAGAACTATTAATAATCTGTATTTAACAATGACTCATTCAGCAACTCTTGCAAGGTATGATGGTGCTGAACCCAGGAGCACATAAGACCTGTTTTCAAAGTTTTGGCCATCCAAACACCTCCACAATCACATGACTATGATCTGGACACATGGTAATCAATTTATGCTTATTGCAATTATAGCATCTCACAGTCATGTATACTTTAGTTGCAAGCTTTCCTACTGGTTCAAAAATACAAAGTCAATGGTGAAGCTAGAAGGAAAGCTTAAGGTTCCACCAGTAAGTAGTTCACATTTTTGCCCCAACCTTCAGCAATTCTTACCATGCCTGTGCTGCATCTCATTGGCTGCCTGTGGACCTCTTCCACCCAGTGGCAGACATCTGCCTGCCTTCCAGACTTCTTGTCAGCTATAAAGGACTTCCTTAACAACTGGCTGGGGAATGCCAGGATTTCCATCAGTAAATAATGCTGCATTTTGATAGTACATATTATGGCATTTAGCAATGGAAATTCCACATCCAATAACCATTATTAATGGAGGACTGTTTGTACTGTAGTTAACAAGGTTTTTTTTCCTAATGCAATCAACAGTTACATAAATGGTCACAAGGTAATGAATATCCATAAATGAATGCCAATAAGTCCAATAGTGTTTAATTCCAAATCAGTTGTTGATGCACCTTGATTAAAAAATTGCCTTGAGAAAAGAATAGGAAATATAAAACACTAAAAGAATGATATACTTTTGGAATAATTATATAATTTTCCAATGTCCAAATGTAGCAGTATAATCCAGCAAAATATCCATTTGATTTCTGTTTTAAGCAAAACAGAATCTGTTTTAATCCAGTGAGCTGAACAGAATTGCTTTGTATGGGTTATAAACTCACTTCTCAGATGCCTTAAAAAAATCCAGTCCTTTAAAAAAAATAGTAAGCTCCATTGAAAAGAGAGGGGGTGTATTTTTTTTAATAATAATCTCTCATTGATAAGCATCTCCCCATAATAATATAAAGTGAAAATTGGGTTTTTAGAAGCTTCACATAATGCTTTATGTAAATGTAATGTAAATTTATGTAAATTTGCTGCCTGAATTCAAATAACATTTTACTATTTTCACCTACTTGTGTGAACTGATGTATGATCTTACTATACATGTTTAGAGACCCAAGCATTATGGAACACAGTTTTCTATCAGGTGCATTTTTATGTATTTGTAGGAGATAAGGCATGGCTTCTTACTATTATACTGTGCATTTTAAGTAATTTTTTTCCTGGCAATGTATTTTTGAAGCATGGAAAATTTGCACTTATAAGACCATTCAATGAAGAAAATACTTATGAAGTATTTTCATATGTAGTAAACAAGATCTTTATGGCTGTGTATTTCAGGTATGCATAATAAGTAAATATCCATGTTATGATTTTTATTTGTATCTCGTTGAAATGTCTGATCAGATAACATCCAACTGTAGATATAATCAGATAATTTGTGAAGATTTCATCAATGGGTTAACTTTGTCTCACATATTTTGACATTGGAAACTCTAGGCATTCAGACCACATCATTCTGAGATCTAAGTCAAATTTGCGAATAGATTTTGTTTCCTTATATTTTTCTTTGGACTAGTCTTAAAATAACCATTCCTTTCATCTTTAGCAATGAGCAAATTAATCTTTTATACTTGCTATTTAATCTAAAACTGTGCAATTCATAAGTCCTTTCAATCTTGTTTATACACACAATTGCAATTTTACTCTTTCTTGCATATTTTCTATTTTGATATTTCTTTTAATCATATTTTCTAAGAAAATACATTTTCAATTTTTTTCAATGGCCATTTGCAACGATTTATATTTTATATACATATATAAATTCAAAACTGCTCATACTCCTATCTGCACATTAACCTAGAAAATTATTCTGATCAATCTGTACTTGCAAAGTTCAAATTTCTCAATAGAAATACAAAAGTACCAATAGAAGACAATATTTGTAGTTCACAGTTGATCTGAGGATTAATAGCAGAGATTGTGACACAATGCCTGGAATCTATAGCAATTCCTTGCATGCAACCCAAACTATGGATCTGATAACATCTTTGTCATAATAAAAAAAGACCTGCTAGAGAACATACAAAAATCCATCAACAATATCTTTAAAGGAGTAAAATATACTAGGGAGGTAGAAAGCAACACACTACTCTTCCTGGATATCCTCATCAGCACCTTGAAGGAAACAGATCATCTACAAAAAAAATATTCCAACAAATCCACCTACCTTTTATCAATAATAACCAAGTTCAGAGAGCACCAAGGATCCCACAGATATGAGAAGTCGTATCTAGAAATATGTCTCTCTGAACACATCATGTATTTCTTTGAGATATACTGTATATTACTTTACCTAATATGAAAGCCTATATATTTAATATTTTTGATAGTCATAAAAAGTCCCATTTTGGTTATTTTTAATAATTTTTCATATCAGTTGTTTAATAATGAAATTCTTTTCCCCATAAACTTTACAGAAAACTAACAAAGCAAAAAACAAAATAGTCCTTGTTTAGCAATCACAGTTGGGACCAGAAACTCAGCTACTAAGTGAAGCAATTGCTAAATGGGAGATCACATGAACAAATATGTGCTTTCCAACTCAAACAAGAATGGTCGGTTAACAGAATAACAGTTGGGAGGAACCTTGGAGGTCTTCTAGTCCAACCCTCTGCTTAGGCAGGAAACCCTACACCACTTCAGACAAATGATTATCCAACATCTTCTTAAAAACTTCCAGTGTTATAGCATTCACAACTTTTGGAGCCCAATTGTTCCACTGATTAATTTTTCTAATTGTCAGGAAATTTCTCTTTAGTTCTAAGTTGCTTCTCTCCTTGATTGGTTTCCACCCATTGTCAGAGTTCCAAATAGCATCCAAAAGTAAATTAGAGTCTGAGTCAAAGTATTCCTCAAAGTCCCAATTTATTCTCAGAGCGATGTTGGTACATCTGGGCGAAACCCGAATCTGAGGTCCCCAGGGTTTAACCACCCAGTTAAAAGTTTTATCCATGCACTCACATATTCATCACATTCTTTAATTTCCAAGTGCTGTGCTGGCAGAATTCTCCACCTCCTTCTGTGCAGGTGGGGGAATTCAGAGACAAAGGATGACATTGGCTTTCTAGAAAGGAATTTGTTATAACTACATACTAACAACCTCATTTATTTATTTATTTATTTATTTATTTATTTTATTTATTTATTAGATTTGTATGCCGCTCCTCTCCGTAGACTCGGGGGGGGGGGGGGCTCACAACATACAATAGAACAATTCACAACAAATCTAATAAATTTAAAAAACATTTAAAAACCCCATTATTAAACCAGACATACACACAGACATACCATACATAAACTGTATAGGCCCAGGGGAGGGCGGGAATGCCTCAATTCGCCCATGCCTGACAGCAGAGGTGAGTTTTAAGGAGTTTACAGAAGGCAAGGAGGGTGGGGGCAGTTCTAATCTCCGGGGGGAAATGGTTCCAGAGAGTCGGGGCCGCCACAGAGAAGGCTTTTCCCCTGGGACCTGCCAGACGACATTTTTTAGTCGACGGGACCCGGAGAAGGCCAACTCTGTGGGACCTAACCGGTCGCTGGGATTCATGCGGCAGAAGGCGGTCCCTGAGATATTCTGGTCCGATGCCATGAAGGGCTTTATAGGTCATAACCAACACTTTGAATTGTGACCAGAAATTGATCGGCAACCAATGCAGACTGAGGAGTGTTGGTGTAACATGGGCATACCTGGGGAAGCCCATGTTTGCTCTCGCAGCTGCATTCTGCACAATCTGAAGTTTCCGAACACTTTTCAAAGGTAGCCCCATGTAGAGAGCATTACAGTAGTCGAATCTCGAGGTGATGAGGGCATGAGTGACTGTGAGCAGTGAGTCCTGGTCCAAATAGGGCCACAACTGGTGCACCAGACGAATCTATTCCCCCTCCCCTTTTCCCACAATAGAAAAGGCATGATAGAATAATATATATTGTGGCAGGCCAAAGACTCCAAATAAACTGGCTTGGGCTTGACACCCATTGCTTCTTGTTCTTTCCTTGATTAGTTCACCACATTTCTTCTTGCCATACCCTCAGGTGCTTTGGAGAGTAGCTTGACTCCCTCTTCTTTGTGGCAACCCCCAAGGGCAACATGTTGAAACATGCTTTGAAAAGGGTGTGAATCTAAATGGAGTCCCTTTCTTCAAATTCTTAAAGTAGCTGGGTTCTTAGGGAAATCTACAGATGCAATTTATATTGACTTCTGCAAAGCCTTTGATTCAGTGGTCCACGACAAACTACTCCTAAAACTCAAATCCTATGGCATCTCAGGATCCCTCCATAGCTGGATTACAGCATTCCTGCCTAACAGACAACAAGTGGTCAAAATAGGAAGCACCATATCCACCCCCGTCCCAGTTAAAAGCGGTGTTCCCCAAGGTAGTGTACTGGGACCAATGCTCTTCATTCTCTACATCAATGACCTTTGCAATTACATCACAAGCAACTGTGTCCTCTTCGCCGATGATGTAAAACTCTTCAACACCACCGATAACACAACTACTCTCCAAAAAGACCTTGACGCTGTTTCTGAGTGGTCTAACACATGGCAACTCCAAATCTCAACTAGCAAATGCTCTGTCCCACACATTGGGAAGAAGAATCTGAACTCCAAATACGAACTGAATAATCAAATTATCACAGATAATCCCCACTCGGTTAAAGACCTTGGTATACTAATAACAAAAGATTTAAGTGCCAAAGCCCACTGCAACAATATAGCCAAGAAGGCTTCAAGAGTTGTAAACCTAATCCTACGTAGCTTCTGCTCTGGCAATCTCACACTACTTACCAGAGCTTACAAAACTTTTGCCAGACCCATTCTCGAATACAGCTCATCTGTTTGGAACCCATATCACATCTCAGACATTGACACCCTTGAAAATGTTCAAAGATACTTCACCAGAAGAGCCCTTCACTCCTCCACTCGAAATAGAATACCCTATGAGACTAGACTTTCAATCCTGGGCCTAGAAAGTTTAGAACTAAGATGCCTTAAACAAGATCTAAGTATTGCCCACAAGATCATATGCTACAAAGTCCTGCCTGTCAGCGACTACTTCAGCTTCAACCACAACAACACAAGAGCACACAACAGATTTTAACTTAATATTAACCGCTCCAAACTTGACTGTAAAAAATATGACTTCAGTAACCGAGTTGTCGAAGCGTGGAACTCATTACCGGACTCCATAGTCTCATCCCCAAACCCCCAACACTTTACCCTTAGATTATCTACAGTTGACCTATCCAGATTCCTAAGAGGTCAGTAAGGGGCGAGTACAAGTGCACTAGAGTGCCTTCCGTCCCTGTCCTATTGCTCTCCTATATCTCCTATACCTTTCTTCTATTTCTAAATCTCTTCTATCCTTTCATTGATATGTTCTATTACTATATCTTCTTTTCTATTATTTCTTAGATATATTTTACTATGAGTATCTCCTCTATAACCTTCATCATGTATTTTACTATATGTATATAGATATATACCCACTAAAACCCTCATTGTGTATTGGACAAAATAAATAAAGAGAAAATAAATAATAGAGTTGGGAGGGATGTTGAAGATTTTCTAGTCCAACCCCCTGCTTAGACAGGACACCTACACCACTTCAGAAAAATGGTTATCCAACATCTTGCCTCCGTTGCTTTGGAGAATAGATTGACTCCCTCTTCTTTGTGGCAACCTCTGAGATATCGGAACACTGCTATCCTGTCTCCCCTAGTCCTTTTTTTCATTAAACTAGACATACCCAATTCCTGCAACCATTCTTCATGTTTTAGCCTCCAGTCCCCTAATCATCTTTGTTGCTCTTCTCTGCATTCTTTGTAGAATCTCAACATCTTTTTACCAATGTGTTAACACATTTCACTTTTGTTTTCCTCCTAATTACTTCCACATCCTTTCTAATGTTCATTTTTAAGTAGTAGGTTTTTATTATGGGAAGCTTCCTTTCCCTTCAACATTAAGTTGATATTTCTTTTCCTGTAACTTAAACCCATTATTTCATGTTCTGTTCTCCCCCAGTAAGAACAGCTCTTGACCTCCTTCTTTGTGCCATTTTTTTTGAAGTATTTGAAAAATGCTATCCTATCCCCTTTTAGTTATCCTTTCATACAGATGAGCGTGAAAGAAATTTCTGTAGTTCTCAAACTCATTTGTGTACGGGAAGAAATAAGTGGATAATTCTTGGCAGCTAAAGCTTAAATCAATTTCACCCTAGGATTTTTCTCTATGCACTCAAGAAAACTTCACCTCTTTTATTTATTACCTAGCTAAAGTTGAGCGACTTTTGAACCTATTATCCATATACCTAAATTACTCAGTAAAATCATTGCAACCTTTAAGTACATAATATTGGCAAGATTATGATTCTTGCTTTGTTCTAATGAGGATTTTCTGTTGTTTTTGGTATTGCTTATACATTTCAGTGTACCGTTGGCAATGTCAGTATCATTCAATTTGATGAATTATGTACTTTTAAAGTCTAATGCAGTGGTCTATTACTTAACTCCCAATTTTGGTCCAAGTGTTGATAGTTAATAAGACTGGGTATTAAATATAGAATCAAACAGATATGGGAACTCAACAGAAGTAATGTTCTGGGCAACTATATGACATTGCTAATAGAAACATAGAAGACTGACGGCAGAAAAAGACCTCATGGTCCATCTAGTCTGCCCTTATACTATTTCCTGTATTTTATCTTACAATGGATATATGTTTATCCCAGGCATGTTTAAATTCAGTTACTGTGGATTTACCAACCACGTCTGCTGGAAGTTTGTTCCAAGGATCTACTACTCTTTCAGTAAAATAATATTTTCTCATGTTGCCTTTGATCATTCCCCCAACTAACTTCAGATTGTGTCCCCTTGTTCTTGTGTTCACTTTCCTATTAAAAACACTTCCCTCCTGAACCTTATTTAACCCTTTAACATATTTAAATGTTTCGATCATGTCCCCCCCTTTTCCTTCTGTCCTCCAGACTATACAGATTGAGTTCATTAAGTCTTTCCTGATACGTTTTATGCTTAAGAACTTCCACCATTCTTGTAGCCCGTCTTTGGACCCGTTCAATTTTGTCAATATCTTTTTGTAGGTGAGGTCTCCAGAACTGAACACAGTATTCCAAATGTGGTCTCACCAGCGCTCTATATAAGGGGATCACAATCTCCCTCTTTCTGCTTGTTATACCTCTAGCTATGCAGCCAAGCATCCTACTTGCTTTTCCTACTGCCCGACCACACTTTTCACCCATTTTGAGACTGTCAGAAATCACTACCCCTAAATCCTTCTCTTCTGAAGTTTTTGCTAACACAGAACTGCCAATGCAATACTCAGATTGAGGATTCCTTTTCCCCAAGTGCATTATTTTACATTTGGAAACATTAAACTGCAGTTTCCATTGCTTTGACCATTTATCTAGTAAAGCTAAATCATTTACCATATTACAGACCCCTCCAGGAATATCAACCCTATTGCACACTTTAGAGTCATCGGCAAATAGGCAAACCTTCCCTACCAAACCTTCCCCTATGTCACTCACAAACATATTAAAAAGCATAGGACCCAGAACAGACCCTTGTGGCACACCGCTTGTAACCTGTCTCTTCTCAGAATACTCGCCATTAACAATAACTCTCTGATGTCTATGCTTCAACCAGCTTGAAATCCACTGAACTATCCAGGGATTAAGTCCAATCTTCACTAATTTATCTATCAGCTCTTTATGTGGAACCATATCAAAGGCTTTGCTGAAATCCAGATAGGCAATATCCACGGCACCACCTTGATCCAACACCTTTGTGACATAGTCAAAGAATAGTTATATGGAGCTTTATTCCATGTCAGTAGATTAGTGTAAATATTTTGTTTCTTTGGGTTATCTAATCTGAATCAATCCCAAGAGTATAAGGTAGGATATATAGCAGATGGAAATGCAGTATGGATAAGATGACATTGTTTTTATTATATCACTTTCCCTATACTGATCCTAAGCTTTGGAAGGCATTTGGGGGGATTTGAATATTGTCCCCATTATCCTACCATTAGGAAAGGAGTTGAGGCACTTATTCAACTGTTAGTAATAACTTTATTTTTCTTTAATTAATGGATTGATTTTCAATTGTTTGAAATTTAGTTTAGGTTGTTAGTCATTCTGACTATACCCTGGACAGAAAGATGGGATTTACCGCATAATAATTGTAATAATCACAACAAAAACATTGAGAAATAAAGATAGAATAAGTTGGAAGGGACGTTCCTCCGGAGGTCTTCTAGGCAGGAAACCCTATACCATTTCAGACAAATGGTTATCCAACCTCTTCTTAAAAACTTCCAGTGTTGGAGCATTTATAACATCTGGAGGCAAGTTGTTCTACTAATTAATTGTCAGGAAATTTATCCTTAGTTCTAATTGCTTCTTTCCTTGATTAGTTCACCATACCCTCAGTTCTTGTCATACCCTCAGGTGCTTTGGAGAATAGATTGACTCCTTCTTCTTTGTGGCAACTCCCAAGGGCAACATGTTCAAACAGATGCTTTGAAAAGGGTGTGATTCTAAATGGAGTCCCTTTCTTCAAATTCTTAAAGTAGCTGGGTTCTTAGAATAATAGAGTTGGAAGGGACCTTGAAGGTTTTCTAGTCCAACCCCTTGCTTAGACAGGAAAACTACACCACTTCAGATATATAGTTATCCAACATCTTCTTAAAAACTTTCACTGTTGGAGTATTCACAATTTCTGGAGGCAAGTTGTTCCACTGATTAATTGTTCTATTATCAGGAAATTTCTCTTTAGTTCTAGGTTGCGTCTCTCCTTGAATAGTTTCCATCTTTGCTAAGGTTATAATAATAATTATTATTATTATTATTATTATTATTATTATTATTATTATTATTATTATTATTTATTGGATTTGTATGCCGCCCCTCTCCGCAGACTCGGGGCAGCTAACCATAATAATAAACACAACATGTACAATCCAATAATAAAAAACAACTAAAAACCCCTATTATAAAACCAAACATACACACAAACATACCATGCATAACTTGTAATGGCCTAGGGGGAAGAGCTATCTCAACTCCCCCATGCCTGGCGGTATAAATGAGCCTTAAGTAGTTTACGAAAGACAGGGAGGGTGGGGACAGTTCTAATCTCCAGGGGGGAGTTGATTCCAAAAAGCCGAGGCCGCCACAGAGAAGGCTCTTCCCCTGGGGCCCACCAAACGACATTGTTAGTCGACGGGACCCAGAGAAGGCCAACTCTGTGGGACCTTATCGGTCGCTGGGATTCGTGCGGTAGCAGGTGGTTCTGGAGGTACTCTGGTCCATTGCCATGTAGGGCTTTAAAGGTCATGAACAACACTTTGAATTGTGACTGGAAACTGATTGGCAGCCAATGCAAGCCACAGAGTGTTGAAGAAACGTGGGCAAATCTTGGAAGCCCCACGATGGCTCTCGCGGCTGCGTTCTGCACGATCTGAAGTTTCCGAACACTTTTCAGAGGTAGCCCCATGTAGAGAGCGTTGCAGTAATCGAACCTCAAGGTGATGAGGGCATGAGTGACTGTGAGCAATGACTCCCTGTCCAAATAGGGCCGCAACTGGTGCACCAGGCGAGCCTGGGCAAACGCCCTCCTCACCACAGCTGAAATATGATGTTCTTAACAGGTATGCATGAGTGTGTAGTCACAGCAATTTCATTTCACTGATGATATCAGCAGTGAAATGTAATATTATATTTACATACCAATGCAAATTGTAGATAGCCAGAGACACTTTTCAAGCAGATGACATGGTTTTGGTAATTTTCAATGCAAGAGTTTCACTGATTTGTACAATGCGTCTGTTTCTAACCTCTTTATATCAATCGTTGTTGTCACTTCACTTCTGGTATTTACCCAAATGGCACATCAAATATTTAAAAATGTGTGAAGCAAGTCAGATCAGCCACTCAGAATTATAAGTATTATAGTTATTACATTTTCTTGAACTACGGATAATCCTCAATTTATTCATTGATCATTTAACAACCATTCACAGGCACAACAACCTCGTAACAAGTGTTTTGTGGCCCATAAAGTACTTTCAGACTCAGTCATGTGACCTCATTTAGATCATTTGACAAAAGCTTTCAATTATGTGAATTATTTGCAATATTCTCTCCTGATTTCAATGGAGAAAGTTAATGGAGAAGCCAGTTGAAAGTTGGAAGCTGGTGGGATGTTGTGTTTGAAGCCTGTTACTCAGTGTTCCGAAGGATTTCCCCTTCTCTCAGTGCAGAGAGAAAATCTTCCCATGTATTAGAGGAACAGACCTCAAACGTTAGTGAATGCCAGTGTTCTAAACTTTTGAAAATGATGGTGTTTACTAGTGTTTTAATAAATGCCGTTTTTCTGTCCTTCTGGAGAAGAAAACACTACCATTTGCTAGTGCTTCCATCTTCTGGGGAGTGCAATGGTAATGAACATTAGCCATGCTGAGGGTCAACTCACAAAGCATCCCTGGACGTCTCTCGAGTTGCCATAAGCCAGGGGGGATGGGAATGAGAAACTGGCAAAATGGCACAGCAGGCCAAGACAGTAGCACATTCCATGTTTATCTCTCAAGGCTATATCCCAGGATTACATACAGCAGTGAGGGGAATGAACTCTACAACCTGTGAAACTGCTGGTGGATGTGTTTAATGACACACCCTGGGAAGAAGGGGGAAACAAGGTCATATCTGAGTGTCAATTACATAGGGTCAGAGTTGGCATCACATGGGAACATGCCGACATGAAGCTCCTAATAAATAACTGGATTTCTTTTGAAACTTGGCTGAGACTCATGATTTAATTAGGACATCCATCTGAATCCTGACACTGAGCCTTCAGGAAGAATAGCCTGCACTAGTGTGTTCATCAGATTTTAGGTCCTTTCCTCCAGTGCAGTGAGAGTTTTTTTAGATTCAATTATTAACATAATTGTTCTCTCTGGTGGGATGTGAAGAGGCGCTATCTGATGTTCTGCTTAATGTCCCACACAATTACTTAACAATTATGACGGAGAGAGCCAGGATTGCAGTTGTCACATGGAGTCTTTCTTAATGACTGCCTTGCTTAATGACCAACATTCCAGGGACAAGTATGGTCATAAGTGGAGGACCACTTGAAATGTGAAAATAAGTTTCTTATTTCTTTCTTTCATGCATTCATTGCAATGGAAAATAAATATAGATAAATAAATCCACACCAGAGTGTGATGACATGGGCTTGCCACATCTTGAAATTTAAAAGTGACTATCAGTAATTTGAAAACATATACGTATAAGATGTAATTTCACTATTTTTTCAGTAATTTAAATTAACCGCTCCCAATCTTTTGGACTCCATGAACCAGTTCCATGAAGGCTGGTTTTTCCATTGGCCATGGGAACATGGGATAGAGCTTCACTCACTTGCCACTTCCTGGTGGTCCATGAATCGGTGCCAGACCATGTCCTAGGGGTTGGGGTCCGCTAATCTAAAGCTAATAAAGAGCAGTACCTAGTATTTTTATTCCTTATATCTTTTGGTACTAGCAATGAATTAATATATTCTATGTGAAGAGTTATTGAATTTCTCCAATACTGAGAAATAATCAGGATGACTTTGCTTTTGATTTTATATTTATGCAGCAAAGATATGGCTGAAATAGACCTTAAATCAGAAGTGAGTCCCATTGAAACCAGTGAAGCCTTCTTCCCAAACCCAATTTACAATACTATAGGACTGGTGGCATATCCTTGCTATCTCGGGTCAACTGTTTTGAGATCTCGTTCATATCTGAGCAGATTATTTTCTGTCTCAGCTGTAGCGAAAGAGAAAATGCTGCCAATACGAGTGTAGAAACCATTTCAAATTTGAAACAGGTTGTTTCAACTATTCTGGAAATATTTTAAATCTGAAACAGCTACAACCTGAGCTCATATTGCATCTGAAATGAACAGAACAACTTGTTCCAGAGTCAAACAAGTGTTCTGAACTTGAAATATTTTGAACATAAAACGTTTTGTATGCTTCTACTGAAAATACAGTTTTGCATTTTTAATATTGGCAAGAATTCTTATTTCATCCTGGATCCTTGGCTGAGGCTTTCCCAGCAACTCAGCTGGTTATCATGGTATCTCAATACATTGATGTTGTTTTTTAAACAGAAGAGAATATTTTCTGTGCCACAACTGTTCACAAAAACTGGCTTAAAAATGTTGCAGTGAAAATAAATTCAAGTAATGACAAAGAAGGGGACAGAAGTCTGGTAATGGGAATTTTTGCATTTCTCCATTGGTTAATTTGAATGAGTACTGGTTGGATTATGGAAGATGTTGAGTATGGACAAGAACAATGAAGATACTCCTGGAGTACTACAAGTGTTTTGTTGTTGTTATTATTGTGAAGAAAGAGAAGAGGCCTATAGAAGTTCTTTGGCTAGTTCAATAAACATGTATTCATACTTCCATTGTTATAATAATGAGCTATTTAGGACTATAGATCAATTCAATTCAATTCAATTTATTAGACTTGTATGCCGCCCCTCTCCGAAGACTCGGGGCGGCTCACAACAATAATAAAAACAGTATAACAATGGAACAAATCTAATAATAAAATTATATTAAAAAACCCCAACAATTTAAAAACCATACAACACATACATACCAAACATAAAAAATAAGAAAGCCTGGGGGAGATGTCTTAATTCCCCCATGCCTGGCGATATAGGTGGGTCTTGAGTAACTTGCGAAAGACAAGGAGGGTGGGGGCCGTTCTAATCTCCAGGGGGAGTTGATTCCAGAGGGTCGGGGCAGCCACAAAGAAGACTCTTCCCCTGGGGCCCGCCAAATGACATTGTTTGGTCGACGGGGCCCGGAGAAGGCCAACTCTGTGGGACCTTATCGGCCGCTGGGATTCGTGCGGTAGAAGGCGGTTCCGGAGGTATTCTGGTCCAATGCCATGAAGGGTTTTAAAGGTCATTAACAACACTTTGAATTGTGACCGGAAACCGATCGGCAGCCAGTGCAGGCCACGGAGTGTTGTAGAAAGGTGGGCGAATCTAGGAAGCCCCATGATAGCTCTCGCTATCTTTATTAGATTTCCTTAAATCATTCATAATTATATTATTCTGAATATAAACAAATTTGCTTTGAAATTTCATGAAATTTGAGAAAATGAGAAATAATTATAATATTTAATATTTTAATATTAGTAAATATAAGATTATATTTTAATAGCTGAAGTGGCACTGTGATTAAATTGCAATACTGCAGGCTACTTCAGCTGACTGCTAGCTGAAGTTCGACAGTTCAAATCTCATCAGTCACAGGTGGGTTTCAGCAGGCTCTGACCAGTTCTGGAGAACCATTAGTGAAAATTTTCAGTAGTTCAGAGAACCAGTAAATACTACCTCTGACTGCCTCTTCTTCAGCTATTCTCTGCCTTCCTAGTCCCAGTTTATTGGGAGGAAATGGAGATTTTGTAGTAACCTTCTCCTGGAGTGGGGTGGAAAATGGAGATTTTGAAGTATCCTTCCCCTGCCATGCCAACCAAGCCACACCCACCAAGCCATGCCATGCCCTTCAAGCCATGCCCAAAGAACCAGTATTAAAAAAAATTAATCCTACCACTGTCCCTGGCTCAAGGTTGATTCAACCTTCTATCCTTCCAAAAAGGGTAAGATGAGGACCCAGATTATGCTGACTCTGTAAACCATTTTTAGAGGATTGTAAAATAACTATGAAGCAGTATACAAGTCTAAGTGCTATTGCTATATTTAAGAAATGCTGTGATATGATTTCAATTTTATTAAACATGTATTAAAATTGTTGGTGATGCATTGCTTTATTATTCTATTTACTGCCTCAGTAAAAGAGACTATAGCTAGTTACACAGAAGGATAAATGGGCTTGAACAAGGAAACATGATTTCATTACAAACTTTAATGTTCAAGTCAACATAAGCGCATACTAAAATGCCAAATGAAGTAACCTCATTATGATGGAATATAAAATGAATGATTGCTTGCTGTTCTCAGAATGTCTTTTTAATTGTCCTTATTCCATAATTTTATTGGAACATGATCATGGTTTTAGTATTTCAGTATTCAAATACATATAGGATTATTTGCATCTATTCAAATTTAAAGGTCTAAGCCCAGTTTATTGAAAAGAATGAAACCTTTGCTATTGATTTATGCTTGGCATTAGATAGAGCTTAGCTCATCATTCTGCACTTCTGTTTATGATGATTAACATTCATTTATTCCAAAGGGATACTTTGATTTAGCATTAAAATGTGAGAAATGCCTGTAAGAGATTAAAAGAAGCCAAGAATAATTTTCTTCACTTATGAAATATTTCTATTTGACATGTCAGAGAATAAACTCAGACTTTAAAATTACCTTGAAGAATTCACAGTTTAAGTACTCCAAGGTTGCAACTTCATGAGCACTAATAATTCAACCCTACTTGAGTCACCTTGGAAAACAGCCTGAGCTTAATAAAACTAAATCTCAGGTTAAGTACATAGATGAATTTAATGAGAAATTCCCAACACCACCTGAACATAACTTGCAAACTGATTTTAACACTGCCTGAAATTTTTAAATGCAGACATATAAATAACTACCGTATTTTTCGCTCTATAAGACGCACCTGCTGATAAGACGCACCTAGATTTTAGAGGAGGAAAATAGAAAAAAAATATTTTGAGCCAAAAAGGGGAGAGGAAGAGAGGAAGGAGTGAAAGAAGGGAGTGAGGGAGGGAAGAAGGGAGGAAGGAAAAGGAAAGCAAGAAATGGAGGGAGGAAAGGAAGGAAGGAAGGAAGGAAAGAAAGAAAGAAAGAAAGAAAGAAAGAAAGGGGGAAGGGACAGGAACAGAGGAAGGAAGCAAGGAAACTTATGAAAGGGGAGAGTAAGAGAGGAAGGACTGAAGGGAGGGAGGGAAGAAGGTAGGAAGGAGAAAGAAAAGAAGAAATAGAGGAAGGGAAGGTAAAAGAGAGAAAGAAAAAGAGCAAGAAAGAAAGCAAGAAAGAGAGAAAGAAAGAAAATGAAAGAGAAATAAAAATAGAGAGGGGGAATGAAAGAAATGGAATGAGGGAAGGAAGGAGAGAAAGAAAGCAAGAGAAAGAAAAAAGAATGAAAGAGCAAGAGAGCAAGAGAGAAAAAGAAAGAAGGAAAGAAAGAAAGAAAGAAAGAAAAAAGAAAGGCAACTTCAAAGAAAGGCTCACTGAGCATCTCTCACTCTCTCTCTCTCTTTCTATCCCTCTTTCTTTCTTTCTCTTCCTTTCTCTCTCTCCTCTTTCTTTATCTCCTCTCTCTCCCTCCCTCTCTCTTTCTCTCTTTCTCTCCCCCCTCTCTCCCCCTTTCCCTCTCTCTTTCTCTCTCTCTTGCTATCTCTCCCCCTCTCCCTCTCTCTCCCCCCTCTCCCTCTCTCTTTCTCTCTCTCCCTCTCTTGCTATCTCTCCCCCCTCTCCCACTCTCTTTCTCCCTCTCCCTCTCTTTCTCTCTCTCCCCCTCTCTCTTTCTCTCTCTCTCCCCCTCTTTCTCTCTCTTCTTCTCACTTTCTTTCTCTTGTTTCCTTTCTGTCTGGGCAGATGGCTGCCTTCTGCCTTGGGGCGCGATCCGCCCCCTCTCCTCCTCCGCCGCTTCCTGCCTTGGGCGAGCAATCCCGGAGTCCGGGACTGTGTGGCTTTGCGCCATGAAGAGGAAACGGCTCCGGCAGCAGGGAAAAGTCGGCCGTTTTCTCTTCATGGCGTAAAGCCACCCTGTCCCAGACTCCCGGATTGCTCGCCCAAGGCAGGGGGCGGTGGAGGAGGAGAGGGGGCGGATCGCGCCCCAAGGCAGAAGGCGGAGGCGGAGGAGAGGGGGCGGATCGCGCCCCAAGGCAGAAGGCAGCGACGTTGGAGAGGGGGCAGATTGCGCCCCAAGGCAGGAGGAGGCAGCGGAGGAGAGGAGGCAGATCGCACCCCAACGCAGGAGGTGGCAGAGGAGGAGAGGAGGCGGATCGGGCGGGCAATAGGGCAGCGTGGAGAAGCCAGGGGCGCATTTGGCCGGAGGCACCGTGGGGAGGCAGGGGCGGCCGCGGCTCCCTTTACTCCTACTGCCACACCTCCCCGCCCCCGCCCACCTCCCCGCGGGCTGGCAGGGGGATGGGGAGCGCGCGCCCGTGGAAAAGGGCACTCGGGTGTATTTGGGGGTGCACGCCTGCTCACGGGCGCAGCTTACGGGGAACGGTGGGCCAGGCAGCAGCTAGCCAGCCAGCCGGCGGGATGGCGCTTCCGAATTCGCAGCCTCCCCCCCCTCCCTGCCTGCATCTTCGCTCCATAAGACGAGGCTGATTTTTCATCCTACTTTGGGAGGGAAAAAACTGCGTCTTATGGAGCGAAAAATACGGTAGATGTGTTAGAGCAAACAAGAAGACCCAAATGGGGTGCAGATCTGGTAGCAAAATACTGTACATGCCTTTGTAAATGGTAAATGGGGTGCAGATCTGGTAGCAAAATACTGTACATGCCTTTGTAAATGGTAATGTTAATTGACATATTTTGACTCTCCTGTATGAGATAAGTTTCAGCAAATGAGAATACGTCGTCATAAGACAGACGATTATGACACAATTAAGGAATGTGGTGTTTATCTTGGATTATTTTATTTATTGTTTATTTATTTATTTATTTATTTATTTATTTATTTATTTATTTATTTATTTATTTATTGGATTTGTATGCCGCCCCTCTCCACAGACTCGGGGCGGCTAACAACAGCAATAAAACAGTATATAACAAAATCCAATACTAAAAACAATTAAAAACCCATTATATAAAAACCAATCATACATACAGACATACCATGCATAAAATTGTAAAGGCCTAGGGGGAAAGAATATCTCAGTTCCCCCATGCCTGGTGGCAGAGGTGGGTTTTAAGCAGCTTTCGAAAGGCAAGGAGGGTGGGGGCAATTCTAATCTCTGGGGGGAGTTGGTTCCAGAGGGCCGGGGCCGCCACAGAGAAGGCTCTTCCTCTGGGTCCCGCCAAGCGACATTGTTTGGTTGACGGGACCCGGAGAAGACCCACTCTGTGGGACCTAACTGGTCGCTATTTTGTGGGGTCTGGTTTTTTTTTCTTTAAAAGTTTCTCTTTCCTACAAATGAAAATACAAAAGTGTTATGCCTCTTCTACTGGATAGACTTCAGAAAGATCTTTTTTTCATAAATTAGAATTTGATGAATGGCTCCATGTTGTCTATATCCATGGGAGGAGGTTTTCTAGTTTGAGTCATAGATTCATTGGGTTGGAAGAAATCTTAGAGGACTTTTAGTTACATCAGAATAACACTTGATTTGAATATGTTGGCAAACTTTTTACAGAAGATTGAATTCGCTGCTATCTTATCTGAGTCCCTAGCAGGATAAATAGGTCTCCCTGAACTCATTGATTAGGCAAGTATTGCATCAAATGGCACAGGTTCAAGCTCATAATACCTTCTTACATTAAGTATCCATAAAACAAAAAGAATGGGTACGAACCATTACCTCATTTAACACTCTAAATAACATGACTTCCTTTGTTTGTTGTTTTTTCATGGCTTCTGTGACATGCCATATATAGGATGTTTCTATTTATAAAATGAATTATTACACTCTGTTTATAAATTCAAGAATGTTTGTGGGGAAGCAGAGTATAACAATATATTTTTCAAACAGACAATGGAGCCAATCATAGCTGAACGAGAAGGTGGTAAACAAATTGGCTCCTCTGGAGCAAGGAGAGGACCAGAATTGGCCCAAAATGCATCCTACATTGGGTCCTCAAAAGAATGCAGTAAGACATCAGAGTCTTGGGAACCAAGGGGAAATGAGCTTTGCCCAAGCTGCATTTCAGAGTCTTTGAAGAGACACTGTATTTTTATTCTTCCTTTCTTAATGATTTTTGGAAATTGTTAATGGCTTTTTTGGGAATTGAGAAACTTTGGAAAGGAATGTTTCTTTGCACTGGGTTAATTACTTGACAAATCTTTCATGTAAATCTAAGAATTTTAAAACATTTGAATAAAACAAAATGACACTTTAAAAAAATGATTTTAGAATCTTTATAAACAGATTAAGGAGTTAGAAGAACTGTAATAAGCCTTCTCATTACAAATTGTTGATTATGAAGAAAACATTTTAACGGGATGGTGAGGGCCATACTCATATTCTAATTATTCTATTAAGCACCTTTAGCGTTAATATGAATAATAGAGGTGAAAGCGCACATCCCTGTCTTGTGCCTTTTTCTATTAGTATTATTGTTGTTTAATTTTGTTAATATTTAGACTTTATTTTTATTTTGCAGTTCCTGATGATGTGTTTGCTCAGAATTACATATGGAAAGGATCCTACAATTATAAAGGCAAAAAGCAACCAATGACCTTGACCGTTACTCATTTCAATACATCATCTGGAAGAGTGAATGCGACCCTTACTAATAGCAATATGGAGTTGTTGCTTTCAGGTAGGAACAACAATGATAAATGTCTAAATTTAGTTCACTTAACATGTCTACCAACAGCCATTTCATGGAAGTGATGATCATTGTAAAGCCCTCCATAATCTGATGTTGTTCAAGACGAACTTATTACCTATATTTTATATATTCTGTTTTTTCTATTTGTATCTATTATCTTTTTATTAGTATTTTAATCTTAGTATTTTTAATTATAAATTGATTCATATTTTAACTAAATTATTGGGGGGGTGTTTTAGTGATGGATAATTGGGGTGGGTGTAGTGTGTATGGAGCGAATGATTGGTATGGATGGGATGGGTGGGGTCACAGTATGGGTGAGATGAATGGGAAGGATGTAAATAATATATTTGGCCTACCTGGCGCTGGAGAGGCAGGAGGGGGAGGGACATCTATCTCTGGGGTGACAGAGGGTCAGGATATTTCAGTGTTGCTGGGGAGAGGCAGATATGGTGGGAGCCACGGAGCTAGCCATTCCAGGGGAAGGAGGGATCGTTGCTTAATAAAGATCCCTTGTTCCGGCTCCATGAGCTCAACCCAGAATACTGGTGACGAGTGTAAGTCTAGCCCTGGGCTCAGCTCAGGTTGCTGCTACTCAATGCCAGGTCGATGGTAAATAAAGCTCTCCTCATCCGGGATTTAATCCTGGATGAGGAGGCCGACCTGGCATGTGTAACTGAAACCTGGCTGGGCCCAGAGGGAGGAGTTCCTCTCTCTGAAATTTGCCCAGCCGGGTTTCAGATATGGCATCAACCTCAACCCCGGGGAAGGGGGGGAGGAGTGGCTATTATAGCCAGGGAGAGCCTTTGCCTGCGTAGACTCGTTGCCCCGGAGATTGCGGGTTGCGAGTCCCTCCTGGTGAAGTTGGACTTAGGGGTTCAGGTGGGTTTGTTTCTCATGTACCTGTCTCCCAGCTGCGTGGCACAAGCCCTGCCTGTGCTACTTGAGGAGGTAGCCGGGCTGGCAGTGGGGTTCCCTAGACTTATTCTCTTGGGGGACCTCAACCTGCCGTCGCTCGGCGAATCCTCTGGATTGGCACAGGAATTCATGGCCACCATGGCAGCCATGGACCTGACTCAAGTAGTACAGGGTCCGACTCATGAGGGGGGACATGCACCCGACATGGTATTCCTCTCTGAGCAACTGAGTAATGGTCTGAGACTAAGGGGCTTAGAAGTGTTGCCTTTGTCATGGTCAGACCATTTTCTACTGCGGCTTGACTTCCTGGCTCCAATCCTCCCCCGCAGGGAGGCGGAACCGATTAAGTTGTTCCGCCCCAGGCGCCTGATGGATCCAGATGGTTTTCAGAAGGCGCTTGGGGTTCTTCCAGATACACTCGTCCGCAGTTCGGCAGAATCTCTGGCTGAGGCCTGGAACAAGGCTGCAGCGGAGGCCCTTGACTGAATTGCGCCGCTGCGACCTCTCCGTGGCGCTAGACCCCGTAGAGCTCCATGGTTCAACGAGGAGCTCCGGGAGTTGAAACGCCAGAAGAGATGTCTAGAGAAGCGATGGAGGAAGAGTAAGTCCGAATCCGATCGAACACTTGTAAGAGCTCATATTAAGACTTACAAAGTGGCTCTCAAGGCGGCAAGATGCGCGTATCATGCCGCCTTGATTGCATCAGCAGAATCCCGCCCGGCCGCTCTGTTTAGGGTGACCCGCTCCCTTCTTAATCAGGGGGGAGTTGGGGAGCCCTTACAGAGCAGTGCTGAGGACTTTAACACGTTTTTTGCTGATAAAATCGCTCAGATCCGAGCTGACCTCGACTCCAATTGTAAAACAGAGTCGACTAACAACGAGTCAGTCGAGGTCACTGGGGCTAAACGTCTTTGTCCATCTGTCTGGGAGGAGTTTGACTTGGTGACACCTGATGAAGTGGACAAGGCCATTGGAGCTGTGAGCTCTGCCACCTATTTACTGGATCCGTGTCCCTCTTGGTTGGTTTCGGCCAGTCGAGAGGTGACACGGAGCTGGGCCCAGGAGATTGTCAATGCCTCCTTGGGGAGGGGGTCCTTTCCAGCCCTTTATAAGGAGGCACTTGTGCGCCCCCTCCTCAAGAAGCCTTCTCTGGACCCAGCTGTGCTTAATAACTACCGTCCAGTCTCCAACCTTCCCTTTATGGGGAAGGTTGTCGAGAAGGTGGTGGCGCTCCAACTCCAGCGGTCCTTGGAAGAAGACGATTATCTAGGTCCTCAGCAGTCTGGATTCAGGCCCGGCTACAGCACGGAAACTGCTTTGGTCGCGTTGATGGATGATCTCTGGCGGGCCCGGGACAGGGGCTTGTCCTCTGTCCTGGTGCTTCTTGACCTCTCAGCGGCTTTTGATACCATCGACCATGGTATCCTTCTGCGCCGGCTGGAGGGGTTGGGAGTGAGAGGCACTGTCCTTCAGTGGTTCTCCTCCTACCTCTCCGGTTGGTCGCAGTCGGTGTTAGTGGGGGGTCAGAGGTCGACCTCTAGGTTTCTCCCTTGTGGGGTGCCTCCGGGATCGGTCCTCTCCCCCCTGCTATTTAACATCTACATGAAACCACTGGTTGAGATCATCCAAGGGCATGGGGTGAGGTATCATCAATATGCCGATGATACTCAGCTCTACATCTCCACCCCATGTCCAGTCAGCGAAGCAGTGGAAGTGATGTGCCAGTGCCTGGAGGCTGTTGGGGCCTGGATGGGTGTCAACAAACTCAAACTCAACCCAGACAAGATGGAGTGGCTGTGGGTCTTGCCTCCCAAGGACAATTCCATCTGTCCGTCCATCACCCTGGGGGGAGAATCATTGACCCCCTCAGAGAGGGTTCGCAACTTGGGCGTCCTCCTCGATCCACAGCTCACATTAGAGAAACATCTTTCAACTGGGGCGAGGGGGGCGTTTGCCCAGGTTCATCTGGTGCATCAGTTGCGACCCTATCTGGACCGGGAGTCACTGCTCACAGTCACTCATGCCCTCATCACCTCGAGGTTCGACTACTGTAACGCTCTCTACATGGGGCTACCTTTGAAAAGTGTTCGGAAACTTGAGATCGTGCAGAATGCAGCTGCGAGAGCAATCATGGGCTTCCCTAAATATGCCCATGTCACACCAACACTCCGCAGTCTGCATTGGTTGCCGATCAGCTTCCGGCCACAATTCAAAGTGTTGGTTATGACCTATAAAGCCCTTCATAGCACCGGACCAGATTACCTCAGGGACCGCCTTCTGCCGCACGAATCCCAGCGGCCAGTTAGGTCCCACAGAGTGGGTCTTCTCCGGGTCCCGTCAACTAAACAATGCCGCTTGGCGGGACCCAGGAAAAGAGCCTTCTCTGTGGCGGCCCCGACCCTCTGGAACCAACTCCCCCCAGAGATTAGAATTGCCCCCATCCTCCTTGCCTTTCGTAAGCTACTTAAAACCCACCTCTGCCGCCAGGCATGGGGGAATTAAGACTTTTTTCTCCCCCTAGGCTGTTGCAACTGTATACATGGTATGTTTGTATGTATGTTTGGTTTTTATATATTAAGGGGTTTTAATTTGCTTTTAGTATTGGATTTTATTGTATATTTTCATGATTGTTGTTAGCCGCCCCGAGTTTTCGGAGAGGGGCGGCATATAAATCCAATAAAACTAAACTAAACTAAACTAAGTAGAATCTCACTTCTCCATGTGATTTCATATGGAGTGATTGTGCTTGACACCCACACTGAAGGAGATCAGTGCACTCTACACTCAACACATTCAAACATCTCTCCTAAAATAGTTTCATTAAATGGTAAATACAGGCCTCTCTGTCTAATGGTAGTAGAATTTTAATTGTAGTTTAATGAAGGTGATTTGTTGATATTGGTCCTACAAATATTTTGCAGTTGTTCTGTTGTGTTATTCTAAACAAGAATCATAAGGTGACACACACATATTTAAAAATGCAGTATGGCTTACTCATTTTATTTCTTGTTCTCCCATATGCATAAAAGTCATCTGCAAAGCATTAGCTCTGCTAATTTCTTTTAACTCTGAGCTGGGAAGTCAATAAAATATCTAGATCTGCATGATAGACTATGGGCCATAACCTTCAAGATGCTTTTTATGATCAGTGAATTGGTTCAGGATGATAGTAACCACAACATCTAAGCAATGCATTTTTGCCGATGTGGAGGACAGAGCATTTGTTTGTTGATATTTGGAGTTGCCAGGTGTTAGACCAATCTGAATCAGAGTCAATGTCTTTTTGGAGAATAGTTGTGTTATCAGTGGTGTTGAAGAGTTTTACATCATCGGCGAAAAGAACACAGTTGCTTGTGATATGATTGCACAGGTCATTGATGTAGAGTAGGGGTCCCCAACCACCGGGCCGCGGACCAGTACCGGGCCGCGGGGCATGTTGCACCGGTCCGTGGAGTCAGCAGCTGCCGGCCCTCATGCCGCCACCCCCTCCCTCCAGCGCTTCGCCTCCCGCCGGGCAAGAGGCCTCGGGAGGCAGGTTCTGCCGGCCACAGGACGATGGATGGGACAGAGGGGCGGGAAGGACCGAGAGGCTCAAGCCTCTTTTGGCTTCTGCCGTGGGGCGCTTTTGCGTTTTTGGCTGGGGGGAGGCAGGAGGGCCAGCCTGACCCCCTCTCTCCAGCGCTTAGCTCCCGCTGGGCAAGAAGGCTTGGGAGGCAGGTTCTGCCGGCCACAGGACGATGGCGGGAAAGAGGGGCGGGGAGGACCAGCACCCCCATGCTTAATCCCGCCCCCAACCACGCCCCTTTCCGCCCCCACTGGGCCATAGAAAAATTGTCTTGCTGAAACTGGTCCCTGGTGGAAAAAACGTTGGGGACTACTGATGTAGAGAATGAATAGAGTTGGTCCCAGTACACTGCCTTGGGGAATGCCACTTTTAACAGGGACGGGGGTGGATATGGTGCTTCCTATTTTGACAACTTGTTGCCTGTTTGACAGGAATGCTGTAATCCAGCTGTGGAGGAATCCTGAGATACCATAGGATTTGAGTTTTAGGAGTAGTTTGTCTTGGACCACTGAATCGAAGGCTTTGCAAAAGTCGATAGATTTTCTTTGATCTAGTTGAGATATAATTTACTTCTTGATTGTTAATCTGATGTTAATCTTGGTGTAAGCCCAGTTGAAACTATGATTTAAATATGCCCATGTGTTGTGAAATTAAAGAGTTTTCATCATGTTTTCTAAACGCTAGTTGGTGTTCATGAATATATTCTGGTAGTCTTCTGCCTGTTTCTCCTACAGACCAAGAAAGTAGTGGGTGAAAAGGGCTCCGATAACTATCTCTCCCCCATGAAATTAGGCTGAAAAGAAGGAAATTAGGAAGAATATTCAGATTCCCTGATTCTGTTACTATAGTTGTTCTAATAAAAGTATCTTTAGGACTGCAACAACTTAAGATCTTTTTGACAAACTGAAAATAGGTATGGACACTTAAACATTTTTCCTACTTCTTTTAAAACTCAAATGGGAAAGATATTAGATCTAAGAAAATCATATAAATTTGCCAAAATTAGGTAATTTACCTTGGAATTAAAGAGAAGGCAATGTAGCAACATTTCTTTAAAAGAAATGCAGCAGGAACTAGGAAATTATAGATTCATTAGCCTAATTCTTGCACTCTTACTAGTCCCAATAAGTTGTCAAAATTGATTAATTTAAAATTATAAAGAACAAACCTTGTGGAAAAATAATGAGCATGTCTTCTATGAAGGAAAAGCAGGTGACAACATTCTTGGAATGTTAATTAATAAATACGTGAATAGGATATTCTAAGGAAGAATCTTCAGTTATCATTGATGGGCAGGATTGCTTTAATAAAGATGAACATTTTACCATGACTATTTTCTTATTTGCAACAATACCTATAAAAATAGACAAGACTTTTTAATGAACTAAACAAAACAATGCTGAAATTTATTTGGCAATGGAAAAGACAAAAATAAACATGAAAATGTTACAAGATGCGAGAATTTGGTGGGGATTTGACCTTCCTAATTGGGAGTTATACAGTGATCCCTCGATTAGCGCGGGGGTTACGTTCCAAGACCTCCCGCGCTAATCGATTTCCGCGTTATAGTGGTGCGGAAGTAAAAAAACACCATCTGCGCATGCACGCCATTTTTTTCATGGCCGCACATGCGCAGATGGTGGAGTTTGCGTGTGGGCGGCGGGGAAGACCAAGGGAAGGTTCCTTCGGCCGCCCAACAGCTGATCTGCTCTGCAGCGCGGAAGCAGCGAGGAGCCGAAGATGGGGTTTCCCCATTGCCCAGGCAAAGGGGAAACCCCATCTTCGGCTCCTCGCTGCTGCCGCGCTGCGGAGCGGATCAGGTGTTGGGCGGCTGAAGGAACCTTCCCTGGGTCTTCCCGCCGCCCAGGCAAAGGGGAAACCCCAAGATCACTTGCCACTTGCCGTATTGCAGCTTGGAGCCTTGCTTCGCCTCCTTCGCTGCAATACGGCAAGCGGCAAGCGATCTTAGGGTTTCCCCTTTGTCTGGGCGGCGCTGGGGCCATGCGGAGCCACTCATCTAGGGGGGCGTGGACCGGCAAGGTGCCCTCCGCTCTCTCTCTTTCTCTCCCTGTTACCGGTGTGGTATAAGAGAGAGAAAGAGAGAGAAAGGAGGGCGACTTGCCAGTCCACACCCCCCTGGATGAACAGCCTTGCATGGCCCCAGCGCCGGGCTCCGCTGTTGCCTCCGCCCCCATTCGGCTCTGCAGCTGAGAGGCCTTCCCGGCAGAGCCCTCCCCAACAGCTCCCGCCGCCAGCGCAAAAAAGAAAAGAAAAGAAAATCCCCAAAAGAGGCAGGCACAAAGCGGGGGCACAAGGGGAGCTGCCCGGCAGAGGTTGCTTTTTTTCTTCTCGTGGGCAAGTGGAGGGGGGGAGAGAGAAGGGAGGAAGAGAGTGTGAGAGAGGAAGAAAGAGAGAGAGAAATGATAGAAAAAAGGGGAGAAAAAAAGAGAAATGAGAAAATGATTGAAGCAGAGTGACAGGAAAGAAAGAGAAAGAGACAGAGAAGTGACTCTTGGTGATGACGTATGACGTCATCGGGTGGGAAAAACCGTGGTATAGCAAAAAAACCGTGGAGTATTTTTTAATTAATATTTTTTGAAAAACCGTGTTGTAGCGTTTCGCACTAATCGAGACCGTGCTAATCGAGGGATCACTGTATTACCAAGCAGCAGCAATAATATGGATGAGAGAATGGATCTTATTGGACAATGAGACTTTTAGATTTAGAGGGACATGATTTACAGGTGAGATGACATGCACTTATTTGGTATGGAAAGAATAAATTATATAGCTACTTTCAGAGGCATGCAGTTAGAAACTCACTATACTTAGTATGGGGAAAAGATAAAATATAAACATTATTTGAGTGTGCCACTTGGGATATCTATTATTGAAACTTTATCACCCCCAAGTTGAGTTAATTAGGATAATATCCCAGGTTATAAGGATATTTTAACAAAGAATGGTGAATTAAAATCTGCACAAACTTTAGAGAAACAGGGACTACAAATGGATTGGTTCATGAGATTTTTATTTATTTTTTTATTTATTTATTTTGTCCAATGCACAATACATATTGAAGAGGATAGACATGAGTTATTATATATAAAGAAAGGATATAAAAGTCCAATACACAATGAGGGTTTTAGTGGGTATATATCAATATACACATAGTAAAATACATGATGAAGGTTATAGAGGAGATACTCATAGTAAAATATATCTAAGAAATAATAGAAAAGAAGATATAGGAATAGAATATATCAATGAAAGAATAGAAGAAGAGATATAGGAATAGAGGAAAGGTATATAGGAGATATAGGAGAGCAATAGGACAGGGGACGGAAGGCACTCTAGTGCACTTGTATTCGCCCCTTACTGACCTCTTAGGAATCTGGATAGGTCAACCGTAGATAATCTAAGGGTAAAGTGTTGGGGGTTTGGGGATGACACTATGGAGTCCGGTAATGAGTTCCACGCTTCGACAACTCGGTTACTGAAGTCATATTTAAGCAGAAGGTATCAATTTAGAAATGACTGAACTAGATGAAATTATATTAGGAAAAAATGAAAAATTGGTAAAGAAAATATATGATCCGTGACTGAATTAGATGTCTTCATCAGACATTCACAATTTATTCAATTCATTTGGAATATTGCATCCAGTTTTGGTCGCTGAAATTCTAGAAAGAATCCTTAATCTGAGTATTGTATTGGCAGTTCTGTGTTAGCAAAAACTTCAGAAGAGAAGGATTTAGGGGTAGTGATTTCTGACAGTCTCAAAATGGGTGAACAGTGCAGTCAGGTGGTAGGGAAAGCAAGTAGGATGCTTGGCTGCATAGCTAGAGGTATAATAAGAAGGAAGAGGGAGATTATGATCCCGCTATATAGAGTGCTGGTGAGACCACATTTGGAATACTGTGTTCAGTTCTGGAGACCTCACATACAAAAAGATATTGACAAAATTGAACGGGTCCAAAGACGGGCTACAAGAATGGTGGAAGGTCTTAAGCATAAAATGTATCAGGAAAGACTTAATGAACTCAATCTGTATAGTCTGGAGGACAGAAGGAAAAGGGAGAACATGATCAAAACATTTAAATATGTTGAAGGGTTAAATAAGGTTCAGGAGGGAAGTGTTTTTAATAGGAAAGTGAACACAAGAACAAGGGGACACAATCTGAAGTTAGTTGGGGGAAAGATCAAAAGCAACATGAGAAAATATAATTTTACTGAAAGAGTAGTAGATCCTTGGAACAAACTTCCAGCAGACGTGGTTAGTAAATCCACAGTAACTGGATTTAAACATGCCTGGGATAAACATATATCCATTGTAAGATAAAATACAAAAAATAGTATAAAAGCAGACTAGATAGATCATGAGGTCTTTTTCTGCCGTCAGTCTTCTATGTTTCTATGTTTCTAAATAGAACTCCAGTAATACTAAAGAAGAGCTTTCAAGAATGACTCAAGATCTATTGTTGTTCTATATACAGAAAATCTCCATACAGATAAATATTATTTAGTAAATGTAAATGCTGTCCATTTCATTTTCATGCGATGAGCAGCAAGGCAGATCTACTCACTCTAATTGTAATTTATGCATGGCAACTTTTTGTTTGGGTGGTTTTGATTTTGTTTTTGTTTTGTTTTTATAACGAATTGTGAACTGTTGTTCATTTGTATGCTATCCTTTAACTATGGCAGCTATACTTGACAGCTAACATTTGGATTTCACCAGGCACAGACATCTGGATTCTTGGAAACTGCTCTTTTCCAAATGTAAATTTTCCAGAAATGTAATTTCTGAATCAGAAGGATATCTCAAAGGAGTATTGGATGCTCCTTAAGCAAGTCCATTTACTGTTGAAGCTTGCAGCGTCTGCAAAAGTGATCAGTCATAATTTGCCAAAAATAATAATAATCCAAAGAATTCTTCAAGGAAGATGATTAAGTCTGTCAGTTCAATTTCAGCTTCCAATCTTTTTTGAATTGAGTAAAAATTCATTGGCAAAAAAGGAGACATCTGCTTCATTTTGGCCTGTTAAATTTAGACATGGACAATACTGAGACGTATCAATCGAAGCTGTAAGGTATTATTCTGCCCCCAATAATCATTTTACTGATCTCAGAAGGATGGAAGGCCAAGTCAGTCTTGAGCCTGTAAGAATCAAACTTCTAACTGTGTGCAGAATTAGCCTGCCATACTGCATTCTAACCACTGCATCGGTTCCGATACTAAATACCTTTTTTTAAAAGTGGCTAATCTAATATCTAATGAGAGTTGCCCCACCAGAGATATAGAAATTGTTTCTTTAACTTTAATGTTGAAGATATCCTTAGAATTGATCCCAAGGATAGCTAGGGACATGGGTTTTGTTGGTTTGAATCCACTCAAATTTATTAGCTAAACAAATATTTACCTATTTACAAAGAAGACTGGATTGGATAGGCTAGCATGCAGTGTTTTTTATAATTACATCATAGTGAAATACAAATTAATAAATGTGGTATAGCAGGTAGATTTGCAAAATTATCAGTGTTTAGAGGATTGATGTGTTGGCAATGAACATTGAACAAGAGTGGTTTTACACGAATTATTTATTTATTTTGCTAATGGCTCCAAATTCTTTCTCTGTATACTTGTGGGTTTCATTTTTTCCCTTTCAGTATTCCTGAAATAATTACCCTTTGTAAATGAATATGCCAATGCATACTTACTCAGAACTACCTGTCATTTTAGTTTCTTTTTAATTATTTCCTTATATCATGGATTTCCTCCTGGGTTATAAAATATGAGATGGAGAGGGAGAGGGGGAAAAGAGGGAGAGAGGGAGAGAGAAAGGGAGAGAGAAAATGAATGAATGAATGAATTAATTAATTAATGAATAGTATGTGGGGAACTTGTGTTGTAAGCTTCCATTGATAAGTGAGAATCTGTACCTGAGATTTTCAGACTCTAGTATGATCCAGGTTTAACACAACATCATAATGCCTTTAATCTTTTTTCACCATTATATTACTGTGTACATAACCAAGTCTCAGTTTTTGTTTCCATAGACTCTTTCTTTCTTTCTTTCTTTCTTTCTTTCTTTCTTTCTTTCTTTCTTTCTTCCTTCCTTCCTTCCTTCCTTCCTTCCCTCCCTCCCTCCCTCCTTCCTTCCTTCCTTCCTTCTCATGAATAAAATGAAATATAAGCTAAGCTACAGGCAATTTGCAATAACTGATTGGAATAAATACTATCCGGATGATTTTTTACACTGATTTTAGTTAAACCTGAATTTGAAGGAAATTTAGATTGGGTGCTCAGATTGTGTGTGTGCGCGCGCACACACGTGTACGTATGCACATGCAGGCATATAGATATATAATAATAATAATAATAATAATAATAATAATAATAATAATAATAATAATTTATTAGATTTGTATGCCGCCCCTCTATGCATTATGTCCAATCATGTCCAATTTCCAGTAATTGCCTGGGCCAATCCCTGCTTTTTTCTTAGCAACGTTTTTCAGATGTGGTTTGTCATTGTCTCCTTTCTAATTCCTAGGGGAAATGATGGATTAAGGTCATCAAGATGGCTTTGTGCTCAAAGCCATCAGGCCTCCTGGGTTTTGCCTAATGCCTTAATCACCTTCTTAAATTGACTCTTGTTGGTGTTATACTTACTGAAATAACTCTGAAACTGACCACCTTCTAAACTGTTGATTCACAACATGCAATTAAATAAATAAATATGCATTTTTTTAAAATTATAGAGAGATATATAAATATGAAAGATATAAATATAAAGACATAAATCTTTGATCCTTGATCTAAAGAGGATGATATTGGTTTTCTTTACTGGCTCATATTAACTATGTTTATGTTTTACAGGGTTGTATAAAAGTCAAGAAGCCCGTTTAATGCTCCATATATATCTCATTAAAGCGCCATACCATACTTCTGCGAACAAATTGAAAGACGACAAATGGGCAATGGATGGTTTTGTGAGTATACTTCTGGCAAAATCCAATGTGTCTTAATAAAAAATAATGACATGTGCATAAGACCAGAAAGAAGTCTTTTTTTTTTTTTTAGAAAATGAAAGTTTAATTAGGAATGTGTTGAAAAATAGGCTTGCACAGGCACTTGCTGACAAGACAAGAACAAATGTTGGTATTATAGGTTAGTGGCTATCTTAAAGGTCATCGGAAATGCCATTGATTGGATAGGTTAGCATGCAGTGTTTTTTATAATTACATCATAGTGCAATACAAATTAATAAATGTGGTATAGCAGGTAGAGTGCTGTACTGCAGACCACTGAAGCTGACTGTAGATCTGCAGATCAGCGGTTCAAATCTCATCACTGGCTCAAGGTTGACTCAGCCTTCCATGCTTCCGAGGTTGGTCAAATGAGGACCTGGATTATGGGGGCAATATGCTGGCTCTGTTAAGAAGTGCTATTGCTAACATGTTGTAAGCTGCCCTGAGTCTAAGGAGAAGGGCTGCATAAAAATTGAATGAATGAATGAATAAATGAATGAATAAATGAATAAATAAATAAATAAATAAATAAATAAATAAATAAATAAATAAATAAATAAATAGATAAATAGATAAATAAATAGATAGATAGATAGATAGATAGATAAATAAATAAAAGCAGCAATATTGCAAAGACAAACTAGAGCAGTGATGGCGAACCTTTTTTTCCTCGGGTGCCGAAAGACCATGCATATGCACTGTGGTGCATGCGCGAGTGCCCATACCCATAATCCAATGCCTGGGGAGGACAAAAACAGCCTCTCCCACCAGAAATGGCTTGTTTCCCAACTTCTGGTGGGTCCAGTAGGCTCGTGTTTTACCCTCCCCAGGCGCCAAAGGCTTCCCTGGAGCCAGGGGAGGATAAAAATACCCTCCCCCATCCCCCCTGGAGGCTCTCTGGAAGCCATAAATGCCCTCCCTAAGCTTTGTGCGAGCCAAAAATCAGCCAGCCAGAACACACATGAACGTTGGAGCTGAGCTAGGGCAACGGTTCATGTGCCAGCAGATACGGCCCCTTATGCCACCCGTGGCACCATGCCATCAGTTCGCCGTCACTGAACTAGACAGTGATGGGATAAATGTTCTATTGGTAACCTGATTCAAAATATATTTATTGGTTTGATTTCAGTTAAAACTGTTAATACTTTAAAAAATTTTAAAAACACTCAAAACAAAAAGGAATTTAAAACATTGATTAAAAAAGATAAATTAAGCACTGAATTTTAATGACAAATGCCTGGCGACCCAGTTTCTCACCTTTGCAGGTTTCCTAAACACTGCAAGAATAGAGACCATGATAAGTCTTTCCAAAAGTGAAAAGCAATACAGAAAAATAATGCTAGACAATATATTTCTGACTGGGGGGGCATCTTAAATCAAATCAAAGTTAGATATTTATGGTCAAGACCAAAGAGGAATCTTAAAACACTTTTAAAAGTCTAGGTGGCAATATCTATCTGAATTGACTGCTCCAGATACAAATTGGCTAGTACTTAGAAAAGAAACACCAAGGAATGTCAGGGGAAGTACAGTAAATATTAATGACAATCACATCCATATTGTCTTTAAAGCTGTCGTGAATCAAAGTCAACTAAAAATAGTCTTTTCTACTGCAGAAAAGTAAGATTATTTATTAGATGTTGAAGGTAGCTGTTTTGTGAAACATAAAAGCAGACAAATTATTATTTTTCTTTTTTCTAATGGTTTTATACATGGTTTTAGATGCTAATAAAATTATAGAACATTTAAGGTCAGACAACAAACAAAGATTTTAAAAAAATTCTTGGCTTGACTACCAATAGTGACCAGATTATAACTTCAGTAAAGTGGGACACCATTGACGGGGCAGGGAGGAGACAACACCTCCGTCAATGGTGTCCCACTTTACTGATGGATGGCTCAAAATGAATAAAGCATTCAGGATGGCTCTCGATGGCTCAGAGCGAATAAAGCCTTTCCTTTCTCTGGGCGCTGGTGGGAGGAAGCTTCTTCCACTGGCATCCAGAGAAAAGGAAAGGCTTTATAATCTCTCTGAGCCATCCAGAGCGAATAAAGCATTTTGCAATCATCCGTCGCCTCCCCCCCCTGCCAGTGTCCTGCTTTACCGATGGAGGGCTCAGAGCAAATAAAGCATTTTGAGATGGTTCTGGATGGCTCAGAATGAATAAACCCTTTGCTTTCTCTGGGCACCATTGGGAAGAGGCTTCCTTCCACCAGCGCCCAGAGAAAGGAAAGACTATTCACTCTGGGCAGTCCAGAGAAAGGAAAAAACAGGACTTTTTAAAAACTCCGCAAGATGCGGGGGAAGTTATTAAGAATCGGGACTGTCCCACCAAATAAGAATAGTGGATTTTCCTTCTTTCTTTCTTTTCCATATTATTCAAATATTTTTAATATGTCTATTTTTCCTCTTTGCTTTTTTAATACTTTGATTTTTGTTTAGTATCTTTTACAATAAAATAAATAAATGCAACTACTTTCAAATCATCATGGAGAAAATCTAACAATGTGATAGCTAAGAGTTGACAATGACTTGATGGTATGTAATCAACTGATCACTTCCAGATCAAGTTGTTTCTGTGAATATGCATACATATATTAATTTTATATATCTTTCTTTTTATTATTCTACATAGGTTTCTGCAGAACCTGATGGTGCAACTTATGTTTTTCAAGGATTTATTCAGGGTAAAGATTATGGTCAGTTTGGACTTCAAAGATTAGGTAAACTGATGTTTTTAATTTAGACATAGTCAAACATTTTGCATTCTTTGGAATCAAGAAAGATGGTCTAACAGAGTCTTCATATACTTAGTGCTTCTGATAAAATTCTGGAAGGCAATCTACAGTATACTGTATGTGTATTTTTTAATTAATGTGGAGCTATTTAGAGATTGGGAAGAGTGACACTACATCCCTTGTCTCAATAATTGACTCCATTTGATTTATGAATGACCTTTTTGAAAGACTCATTGATACTACTTCAAGAAAAGCTAATTCCAGTCATAGACTGGAAACTTAAAGTATTTTGTTGTGAGCCGCCCCGAGTCTACGGAGAGGGGCGGCATACAAATCTAATAAATAACAATAATAAATAACAAATATGACACTTTTACCTAATGCCAAACTTTACTAAATTAATTTTGAGTTTAGACACCAAAATATTTTCAAAATATTTTGGATGGTGTTTTTCACAAAAGGTACATTACAAAATACATGATCTGGGGTATCCACAGCCAACTCAAGATTTCATCAAAATAGAGAAATGTGCATTGTGATGTCATAATACCAAGTTGGTTAGTATTAGTGGTGAAATTCAAAAATTTTCTCTTCCAGTTCTGTGGGCTTGGCTTAGGGGGTGGGGCATGCCTTCATGGGGGTCATGTGACTGGGTGGGCATGACTCACTTGATGTCACTCATGGCAAGATGGGATGGCACCTAGCCACCAAGCCATACTCACCAATCCACGCTCATAGAACTGACAGAAAAGTTTGGCCAAGTCTTCCATTGTTCAACTTGGCTGTTTCTCACTTTCTTCTCATGTTTGCTCTGTGTGTATGAGCCCTAGAAGTAGGCCACACTGAATGCTAGAGAGAAGCCAAACTTTTCTCACTCCTTTAACAGCAGAGCTACTCCGAAGGCAGCTCCTGTGGCTGCCTGTTCCTTCATGGTTCCCCCCTACCTCCGCATTTAAGTACCTTAAATACTGCCACCAGCTGTGGTCATTTTTGGCTGCCTTCTCATCAGCTCTGCTGTGACATCCTCCCTCTGGCTGTTGCTGTTTTCCTGTCTGACTCCAGTGGCAGTCAGTGGCACCTGTGCAGCCTGTGCAAGCATGGTGGCGATGGCAGCGGTGATCACAGGACTGTCCCGTGACCATTGGCACCATCACAAACCTGTTTGCGCAGGCTATGCACCTCATTGCCTATCGCTGCTGCTTGCAGTAGACCCAGCCAGGAGAACAGCTGCAACCAGAGGGGCCGTGTTACAGCAGAGCTGCTCAGAAGGCAGCCAAAAATGACTACTGCTGGGTGGAGGCTTCTTGGCATGAAAGGTGGCCAACCCTCATAATTTCCACCACCACTAGCAAGGTGTGAAGGTAGGTGAGTGAAGCAGTGGTGAGTGGGCAGCGGCTCTGGGACAGTACTGGTAGCAAAATTTTGAATTTTTTTCTTTTTTTCCCTTCTGAGCTCTGGGTATGTTTTTCCTATCACAGTAAATGAAGTTGAATGTGTATAATTTTACAAGAGCTGTATGTGTTTGTGTGTGTGTATGTGTGTGTGTACATACACATAGAGTTTATATAGTAGGTAATGTATAGTTTTGTGTGCCTGTGTGTAATATGTAAGTACACATATGGCATATATACATAGAATTAAATAGTATATTTTGGATGTTCGGTAATAGTAAATAGATAGGTAAATTGTATCTCTTTGAGGTGAGGAGAGGCCAGGCACCCTAACCCAAACCCTTGACGTGAGTGACCTCAAGTTGGCCACCTTTAAGCCAGTCACATGACCTTTAAGCCACCCCGAATCACATGATTGTCAAGCCACTCCCACCTGGTCACATGACCAGCAAACCACACCCACAAAATAAGCTACAGTGTGGTAGTAAAAAAAATTGTAGCCCTTCACTGGGCCAGAGCCAGGGAATGGTGCATTCCCGCACTCGGCCGATGTGGGTGGCAAGTAAGCAGTGGCTCTGGAGCCAGATAATTATGCCTTCCCCAACCTGGCTGAGGCAGACAGTGAGCAAGTGGCAACTCTGGGGCCTTGGGTAATAGCATGACCCTGGGCCCCGGGCCCCAACACAAGGGGAAGGGCAAGTGGGTGCTATGTATTTGTTTCCTTTGGTGAGCTGAGCTGAGTAGGCAATTAGACTGGCGAGGTGATTAGCTGGGCTCTGTGGTGAGGGTGGGCTGGGGATGAGTGGGGTGAGCAATGAACAGCTGGAAGGAGTGAATAGTGAGTGGCCAGAAGGGGAAGAGATAAGTGGCAGGAAGTGGCAAGCAGAGACCGGGTGACTGGATGGGGCCAACCAGGACCGATTTTTACCAGTTCAGTGAACCAATTCAAATTGTCCCTACCAGTTCACCCGATCCAGTCCGAACTGGTCAAATACCACCCCAGTTACTATGTGCCTAAATCAATTGAGTTCGTATGGTGATATTAAAAGGCACATTTTGTTACTTGTCCCCTAGCAAATACTACGCACATCCTTGATAAGCAACTTTGTTAGATTAAATGATGGTCATTTATCTCTATTTAACCAAAGTTCTGTGGATTAGAATATATTTCCAGCATTTGTTATTTAGATACACTGAGACTATAAACTATGAATAGTCTCAGATATTAGTTAAATGTATAATTCAGTAAGGTAGGGTATTTTATTTCATCTTAGTTATGTACAGTGGAAATTTCCCTAGATTCTTAGGTTCCAGCAGTTTCCATTGTTCACTGTGTAATCTTGTTGAAATATTATACTTATTTCTGTACCTAAAATGGCTTAATTACAATTTTGCTATTCAAAATTTCATTTCAGCAGACATCTACTCCCATATAAATTGTTGTAGAAGTTAGTGCTTGAGGGAAAGATTATTTATGTAAGATAGATAGATAGATAGATAGATAGATAGATAGATAGATAGATAGATAGATAGATAGATAGATAGATATGATAGAAAGAAAGAAAGATAGATAGATAGATAGATAGATAGATAGATAGATAGATAGATAGATAAATTAAATTAAAATAAATAAATAAATAAATAAATAAATATAAACAGGTGAAATTGTTTGCCATTTTCCCCTCTAAAGATGCAAAAAAGAAAACTATTTTAATATGATATAGTAGTAACCCAAATTACTGTATATGATTCAGCACCTACAAACATAAATGGTAAAGTCTAGGTGTATGCTTTCGCTTATCCAAACATAATGTTTTTTTATTAGCTTTTTTAAGGAGAACTCTGGGAGCAATTTTGAAATTTATGTGATGCGCTTTGCTCTATGTGCATGTCTGCTTACCTTTTCTTCCAAATTCCTAAGTACTAATAAAATATAATTGCCTGCATCCATAAGCATATAAAAAGCCAGGAGAAATGGGTAAAAGAAAATATTAAGCTGTAATTATTAGAGTCAATTTCTGTATAGTGACACTTTTTTCCCATTCTTAATTGAACACTTGCATTGCTAAGTGTACTTATTCCTCAGGCACCAGAATCCCATTTACCACAAACTGAATGGTCTTCCAAGAAGAATTTGTTATCTTGGCAGTAATCTTCCTCTCTTTCTGCATGAGTATTTTGTAACAGATTTTAAAAGCAAACACAATCCATATTGTTTATTTTTGCCTAGGTTTTTACATGTGTTTGCCTTGTTTGGCCCATGACTGACTTCACCATGGAATTCTCCTGTTCAGAGGAGATCTACAACTTAGGCATTGTTTTAGATTCAAAGCAGGGGTGAAATCCAAAAGGTTCTAACAGGTTCTGGAGAACTGTTAGCAGAAATTTTGAGCAGGTTTTAGATTCGAAGCAGGGGTGAAATCCAACAGGTTCTAACAGGTTCTGGAGAACAGTTAGCAGAAATTTTGAGCAGGTTTTAGATTCAAAGCAGGGATGAAATCCAACAGGTTCTAACAGGTTCCGGAGAACTGTTAGCAGAAATTTTGAGCAGGTTTGAGAACTGGCAACCAACTTTGGCTGGTCCCAGAGAAGGGTGGGAATGGAGATTTTGCAGTATCCTTCCCTTGCCACCCGCACCAAGCCATGCCTACCAAGCCATGTCCACAGAACCGGTAGTAAAAAAACTTGGATTTCACCACTGTTTCAAAGTTTCTGCTCTAGGAGAAGATAATATCTATGGTCAGGAGGACTGTGTACAGATGCAACATGTTTTCTAGTTGCAGTGGTCCCTGGATTGGGGAGCCCTATGTATACTTGTCTGCTAACTGTTCTAATCACCTTCCATTTACTGGAATTACTGTAATACAACTGGTGTCAAACTCGATCTCATCACATGACTTATTGTGTCATATCACAACATTTTTTGCCTTTGTGGAGCTGGGGTACATGTGGCCTACACATGATGCATCCGGACCATGGGCCGTTAATTTGGCCAACCTGTGTAATAGATGGGGACACTCTTAACAAGCATTTGGCTGTACAACCATTACAAAATGCAGCAGACTGGACAGTGATGGATGCATACTTGGGTGACTCTATTGCTTTGGGAACAGCTTTGATTCCCAGTTGATTACTACATGCAATTAAAGTTGTTGGTTGTGACCATTAAAGTCTTATACAGCTGTGGATCATATTCACCAATATTTGTCTCCCCATTTAAGCAGTTTCCTTATCTGATCGGGAAACTTTCTCATCTGTTTGAGAATGCCAAATGATGAGAGCAAGGAAAAGGATATTTTAAATGGCATTCATATGCTTTGAAATCCTATCCTTATTCCCTTCTGAGTTTTGTGAAAGCAGTTAAGATCTAGCATTTCCATTTAGCCCAGGAGGAAGGCATTTTTTGAAATGCAGAAGATCCTAGTAGACATATATGACCATGATTTTTTTCTTTGTTCCTTATAAGATTGTTTGATTTTTTTGGGGGGGTATGTATATTAATTTCAGGGTTATTTTTATGAGTCATCATCATTTGTTATTTATTTATTTATTTATTTATTCATTTGTCCAATACACAAATACATAGGAAGAAAAATAGACATGTAGTAATATATATAAGGGTAAAGTGAACTTAGAGGAGAGGATATATGAAAGAAAGAAAATATATATGATAAGTGAGATAAAGGAAAGACAATTGGACAGGGGACGAAAGGCACACCAATGCACTTATGTACGCCCCTTACTGGCCTCTTAGGAACCTGGAGAGGTCAATCATGGAGAGTCTAAGGGAGAAATGTTGGGGGTTAGGGGTTGACACAATTGAGTCCAGTAATGAGTTCCATGCTTCGATAACTCGATTGTTGAAATCATATTTTTACAGGGTTATTTTTATGAGTCATCATCATTTATTATTTATTTATTTATTCATTTGTCCAATACACAAATACATAGGAAGAAAAATAGACATGTAGTAATATATATAAGGGTAAAGTGAACTTAGAGGAGAGGATATATGAAAGAAAGAAAATATATATGATAAGTGAGATAAAGGAAAGACAATTGGACAGGGGACGAAAGGCACACCAATGCACTTATGTACGCCCCTTACTGGCCTCTTAGGAACCTGGAGAGGTCAATCATGGAGAGTCTAAGGGAGAAATGTTGGGGGTTAGGGGTTGACACAATTGAGTCCAGTAATGAGTTCCATGCTTCGATAACTCGATTGTTGAAATCATATTTTTTACAGTCAAGTTTGGAGCAGTTCGTATTAAGTTTGAATCTGTTGCGTGCTCTTGTGTTATTGCAGTTGAAGCTGAAGTAGTCATTGACTGGTAGGATGTTGCAGCATATGATCTTGTGGGCAATACTCAAATCGTGTTTTAGGTGCCGTAGTTGTAGGCTTTCTAGGCCCAGGATTGTTAGTCTATTTTTGTAGGATATTCTGTTTCGAATGGAGGAGTGAAGGGCTCTTCTGGTGAAATATCTTGGACATTTTCAAGGGTGTTGATGTCTGAGATGTGGTATGGGTTCCAGACAGATGAGCAGTAGTCTAGGATGGGTCTGGCAAAAGTTTTGTAGGCTCTTGTGAGTAGTGTGAGATTGCCTGAGCAGAACCTGTGTAGGATCAGGTTAACAACTCTAGAAGCTTTTTTGGCGATATTGTTGCAATGGGCTTTAGCACTTAGGTCATTCGATATTAGTATTCCATTAGTCATCATTCCATCAGATGGAATCAGTTAGCATAAACCATGTACGTAAATGACAAAACGAATGGTTAGACACTCAATATGTGGAAGACAGGAGTAGAACCATGAAGTTGTAAACTTGTGAAAATTTTGAAAAGACAAGGAACACATAAACTGATTGGACTTCATTTAATTGCCCTTATAGGAAGAGAAAGCATGTGGAATTGTTCACACTTTTAAAGAATCTTTTACTTGAAACAAGGTAGATGTCACTCCGAAAGCCATCATGTGGAGCTAGAGATTTTGGCCTGCCACAGTAGATTAGTATTATGGGAATTAGGAGGAGTGGTTGCATGAGAGGGAAAGTTACTAGCCACAAGGTCATCTTTTGTTCTGCATCAATGGATGTAAGGAGGTTGAAGTCCTTGCACTTGGACTGGTTCCTGTGATAAACTTGTGGGTGTGGGGATGTGGGATGAACCTTAACCTGGATGGTGAACTGGAAGGAAATTAGTATCGGGATTGGCAACAGCATGACCAACATGGCTCTGTTAATAAATCAAATCTTGGATGAGATAATTGGACTGGAATCTGATTTATTTCCCAGATGCTATTGGGGGCGCTGACAGTAGAACAGACATGTCAAATTCACATCATCACACTGGCGTCACCTGACATATTCGGACATATTGCTAACCTGAGCGTGGGCGTAGTCAGTGTGTGATGCATCGAGCCCATGGCTGGGAGTTTGGCAGCCCTGACCAATATTCCCTCTAATTTATTTTCGGTGTGGGCGGAAAAGTATAGTGTCTGAGCGACAGTCCCTTTGGGACTGGGCGGCATAGAAGTATAAATGAATGAACGAACGAACAAACAAACAAACAAACAAACAAACAAACAAGAAAAAAATTCCCTTTTTTTATTAAAAGAAATTAATAATAAAACAAAACCAAAATCTATTACTATTATTACTATCTTCTCTTTTTCCATCCCTGTCTCCTCCCCCTTTGTGTGTGTGTGTGTGTGAACTCTTGAACCATTTCCAATAACAGGTGAACTATTGGAAATGGTTCAAGAGTTCACACACGCACACACACAAACAAACAAACGGCTGGGGTTTTTTTCTCTTATTATTTGGGTGCTTTTTACCATATGCTTTATATCAAGAGTCATTTCTCTCTCTTTCTCTCTCTCCCTCTTGCTCTCTCTCTCTTTTTCTCATTTTCTCTCTCCCTCTCTTGTTTTCTTTCTATCTTTCTATTGCTTTCTTTCTTTCTCTTTCTTTATATCTCTCTTGCTTTCTTTCTCTTCTCTCTCTTGCTATCTTTCCCCCCTCTCTCTCTCTCTTTCTCACTTACTTTCTCTCTCTCCTCCTCTCTCTCTGTCAGCGAGGGGGCTGCGAGAGCGCTTTCTCTGAGCGCTTCGGGAACGCCTGCCCTGCCTCTACTGCAGCCCCCTTGCTGGAAGTCTAGGATGAAAGTGTTCCCAGCGAAGGGGCTGCGAGAGGGGTGGGGCAAGCATTCCCAAAACGGATGGAGAAAGCCCTCTCTCGCAGCGAAAGCGCTCTCAGCCAGGGGGCTGCGAGAGAGGGCTTTCTCCCTCCGTTTCGGGAAAGCCCGCCCCGCCCCTCTCGCAGCCCCCTGGCTGGGAGCGCTTTCGGCCCGAGAAGCCGAAGCCACAGCCACAGCCACTGCGAGAGAAGTCTCGCCCAAGGCAGGAGGCGGCGGAGGAGGAGAGGGGGTGGATCGGGCGGGCGGGGGGGTAGGGCCGAGAGGCCAGGAGCGCGAGGGGGCCGGAGGCACCATGGAGAGGCAGGGGCGGCCGCAGCTCCCTTCTACTGCCCGTGCCTCCCCGCCCGTCCCCCCAGCAGGCTGGCAGGGGGATGGGGAGCGCGCGCCCGAGGAAAAGGCTGGGCGGGGGGGTATTTTGGAGCGCGCGCGCGTGCACACGTCAGGTGGCCCTGACGTAGAAGAAAGATTTTTACAGAAAGAAGTGCAAGAAAGATGCTTTAATCACAACTCTAGGCAACTTAATCACAAATTTGTTATCTAATTAGTTGTGTTTAATTTGTGCAAGCTAGTAATTGACTGTTTTCTTCCTGCAAGGCATAATTCTGGGACCTGGCTAGGATAGTCAGTATAGAGGATGATTACACAACCAAATTGCATATTTCATATCGGAAAGAGGCAGGGCTTTGATTGTATAGTCACAGCCATTAGTTTAACTTTCTGACCATCCTGATGTTAATTATATATGTTGGTTTCAAACAGATGCATCTCTTGCAGGAAAGTGATATCTTGTTATGGAAGCTGTTCAACTGGGAATAATTACGCTTTTAATAGATTGCAAAAGAACCTGCTCTTATAAGTTTGGAACCAGGAAACAAATTAAGCACTGAAGCCAGTCTCCTGCATTTGGCCTTGGGCATGGGGAACTTCACCAAATAGAAGCAGATGAATAATTAACTTCATAACTTTCCCCCCTAATTTATATAATAACCTTGGACATAAATATGACTTGATGTAATCCCAGTGCTGTTGCAAACCTACTTGGGTGGAAAGAAACCAACTATTTTGGTTCATTTTAACCAGGACAATTTTTATCTGAAGCCAATCATAAACTGCCTTTATTTTTTAAAGTACTCAACTTCACATTTTGATTATCAGATAGAAAGGGCAGGAACTCACATCTCAAATATATGGATGATCCACTTTGTTTGGTTTGCAAAGTAATTGGAAACAGTGGTGCATTATAGAACAATAAACCAATTGCACATTTGTCTAATATACATGTGTATAAATATTTATAAATATTTGAAGTACATATTTTCCCATGACAGGAGTAACAGAAATAATGTTTATCTTTGTGTTTTCTTTTGTCTTGCCAGGACTTAATATGTCTAAAGGATCAAATTCATTAAATCAATCACATGGTACAAACAGCAGTTCTGTGGCCATCGCTATTCTCGTGCCTTTTTTTGCCCTTATTTTAGCAGGCTTTGGATTTTATCTTTATAAACAAAGGTAGGTGGAATATACATCTATTTTGTATGCAAAGTGATATATGATATATATGTATGTGTACATGCATGTGTATGTATGTATGTGTGTGTGTGTGTGTGAAGAGAGAGAGAGGGGAGGAGAGAGAGATTTTAAAAAGTTATCATCTAAACAAATCAGAGATTAAAATTCAGCTTCTTAAATTTTCCCATATTTTCCACAAATCCAAGAACATGGTTTGCTTATCTTGACAATTATTCAGGTGTTTTTTGATTATCATTGATTATAGAATATAGGCTGTATGGAGAACGTTTTTTAAGTTTTGTTTTGTTTTTTGGACCTAATTATGAAACCCCATTAGGTTCATCCAGGTTTCCATTCTATCAATCTACCCATAACTCTAAAAATGCATTCAGGGAAACTACCAATTTGCATTAAAAATAACATATAATGAAATCAAAATTTACATTGCATATAGGAAACATAGCAGAATACAGAAGCTTCATACATCCCAAAAAGTATTTATGATGTACAGTACCTCTTCCTTTTCAGGTACTAATCAAAATATACATGAAAGTAAGAGAATAAAGATCTTATATTTCAAAGTGTTCTGAGTGAAAAGCAAATTGTAATTAGCACAGCAGTCATGAAATAACAATGCTTATCCTAGATTTACAATAACTTACATCAAAAGGCTGAGCCATAACCCTAACCAAATTTTGTGTGCATACCAATGTCATCTTGTTCAGGTTATACTGATAGAGGAATATATTTGTGCAGATTTCTTTAGGGCATGGGTACTATCTAAACTGTATCACAACTATTTCTGATAATTCCAATTACCTAATTAGTTGTTCTTAGAGAACAGACCCATAAAAAGCCACAAAAACCATTCCCAGGAAATATAGACTACAATTTCAGGTCAAAGTAAGTTCTTTCTCTGTTCTCAAGATTGAAAGTTCCTAGGTCTTCCATCACTAGCTTACCGATTAATAGAAGGGACATTGTAGATCATCTAATCCAATCTCCCATCAATCAGGAGACCCAACACTATTTCTGACTATGACAGTCTCTTCTTGAAATCAGTGACGAAGCTCCCACAACTTCTGAAAGCAAACTGTTCCATTAGTTGATTGTTCTCACTGTCAGAAAAGTTCTCCTTATTTCTAGGTTGAATCTCTCCTTGATCAGTTTTCATCCATTATTCCTTGCCTGGCCTTCGAGTGCTTTGAAAAATAGCTTGACCCCCTCCTCTCTGTGGCAGTCCCTGAAATATTGGAAGATTGCTCTCATCTCTCCCCTGGTCCTTCTCTTATTTAGAGTAGCCATGCCCAGTTTCTGTAACTGTTTTTCATATGTTTTTGTCTCCAGTCCCCTAATCCAGTGTTTCCCAACCTTGGCAACTTGAAGATATCTGGACTTCAACTCCCAGAATTCCCCAGCCAGCATTCGCTGGCTGGGGAATTCTGGGAGTTGAAGTCCAGATATCTTCAAGTTGCCAAGGTTGGGAAACACTGCCCTAATCATCCTGATTGCTCTTCTCTGCACTTTTTCTAGAGTTGCAATATCTTCTTTATAATATGGTGACCAAAACTTGATGCAGTACTCTAGATTTGGTCTAACTAAGGCTTTATAGAGTGGTATTAGTACCTCACTTAATCTTGATTGTATTCTTCTGTTAATGCAGAAGGATATTAGTAGTTAGTTTAGCGTTAGACATCACCCTCACCACTTTTCTCTTCAGTGTGACTCATGAACTGCCATTGCTGTTCCTCATAGGACCCTTCCGTTCTGATTCTTTCTTTGGCCAAGGAGCTCAGTATAAAATAGTTCTGAAATTAAATGTGCTCTACAGAACACAGAAGCAGAACAGTGGGCATTTTTCCAATGGCAACTGAGGTCATATAGTTAATTGGCGATGGAACCCAATGTCTTCTCAGATCTCTACAATGCTTTAGCATTGGTATTTGTCATGATGTCATGGTTGGTTGGAAACCAGAGATATTGTTTTCCCTTTCTGAATTAGAGAGTTCTCTAATTAATGTTTCCCAGCATACTTAGTCTGCTTTGACTGTTAAGTTTTATTTAATTGCTTGAATATGTGGTTTATAGGAATCCACATTCTGCTTGGTGACAAAACTCTACAAGTTTAATGTTTCTGTTCCCATTAATGGAAACACGTTTGAAAAGTAAAAATAACATCTAAATGGTGGTGACCAGTCTGTACTACTATAATACAGCTGAACTATTTACCCCTTGTACATCTTATTACTTTCTTCTTACTTCGTACATCTTATTACTTTCTTCATAATTGACTTTAATAAATTAAAGTCATTTATGAAAATTATCCCATGTACATTAACTTCCTTTCACAACTGTCAGAGATGCTTCATAGATAAGATCATCATTTCACATTACACCTTTACTTTCAATTTTTGGAACTGTTGTAAATTATTGCCCTTTAGAGAGAAGCAACATATTCAGATGTTCTGAAGCTTTGGAACACTACAGTAATAATAGCTTTTGCTATGTACTTCACATATTGCCTATATTTCGTTTTTGACATGTACAGTATTGTGAATTGTATTTCTTATATCATTTATCTTATATCAACCATAAGTGCAATGAACAGTTTTATTACAGACAGCTGTTGCATAGCCATCATTGGCAATTCAGTTCCTATCAGTTTATGCTGTCATTACAGACTTTTATCCAAGATTTATCCTGCTGTTCTCACCTGGAAGATAGTTGTGCATAAAATACCTAAACCAATGTCATGATCCAGTTCATATAAAATCTTGTATTTTGTGAACATTTTAGTCCTATCAGATACAGTGATACCTCGTCTTACAAACGCCTTGTCATACAAACTTTTTGAGATACAAATCCGGAGTTTAAGATTTTTTTGCCTCTTCTTACAAACTATTTTCACGTTACAAACCCACCGCCGCCGCTGGGATGCCCCGCCTCCGGACTTATGTTGCCAGCGAAGCACCCATTTTTGCGCTGCTGGGATTCCCGAGGCTCCCCTCCATGGAAAACCCCACCTCCGGACTTCTGTGTTATTGTGATGCTGCAGGGGAATCCCAGCATCGCAAAAATGAGTGCTTCGCTGGCAACGGAAGTCCAGAGGTGGGGTTTCCCATGGAGGGGAGCCTCAGGGGAATCCCAGCAGCGCAAAATCGGGCACTTCGGCTTGCAAAAGGGGTGAATTTTGGGCTTGCACACATTAATCGCTTTTCCATTGATTCCTATGGGAAACATTGTTTTGTCTTACAAACTTTTCACCTTAAGAACCTCATCCCGGAACCAATTAAGTTTGTAAGACAAGGTATCACTGTATAAGTAATGAAGTAGGATAATGTTTATAAATGTAAGCTTCCACATGAAAATGTGCATATCTACGTAGACTATAAAACAATGAAGCCTTGGTGTCTTAATAGTTAGAATGCAGTATTGCAGGCTAACTTTGCCTACTGTCAAGAGATTGATCCGAACCAAGGTTAACTTTTGATCCTTCCAAGATCAGTAAATGAGAACCCAGATTATTGGGTCAATATGCTGACATTGCAAACCCCTCAGAGAGTGCCGTAAAGTCTAAGTGATATTACTATAGTGTTCTTTTTGCACTGCAGCAAAATGAATAAAATCTAAAATTATTCTGTGCTTTTCATCTGAGATCTACACATTTCTAACACCTCAGAATTATCTAACAATTCTTTCTAACATCAAATTTATTTATTTATTTATTAGATTTGTATGCCGCCTCTCTCCGAAGACTCGGGGCGGCTAACAACAATATAAAAAGACAATGTAAACAAATCTAATATTAAAAACAATCTAAATGCAACCATTTAAGGCTTCAGGTACCTGGAACAATCTTTATTGTATTGTTGTATGCTGCCCAGATTCACTATCTATGAGATGGACAGCCATACAAATTTGATTAATCGATAATAATAAAAATATCCTGAAGTCCAGTATCTCAGGTACGGCTTTGATCAATACATTTGCTAAGAATCCTCCCTCTAAGCCATGTGACTATGCTAGGCAGTAGCAGGATTGCTAATACACATTCTGTGAAGCCATCCAGTCTGCATGTGATAGCTTACAGAGAATATAAAAGAGAATCTCCCGAAGCTTTTGTTTAGCCATGTCAGACTTTCCTTCAGCATAGTCATATCAGATCAGGGATCAAGTAAATACTTTGCTTCGAGCTTGGGAAGCTTTAGTAAGATGTACCGTACGGACAAGCACAGAGAAGTACTTAGCTTTGCCGATGCCTGCATATAACTATCACATCTTTCAAGGCTTGGGCAGAAAGTAAGCACAGTTTTCAGCAAACACTGCCTTATTAATTGGTTTCTGGTATATCAGAATTGGACCGCTGCTGTTGATTCTTATCCATAAAATCTTTTATAATCTGGATGCAGCATTTTTGAGAGACATGCTTTTCATCCAAAAGTAAAGATTCATTATTGATATACTTTTTTAACATTCTGTGTAACGTTAAATAATTAAATTCACGAATTGGTTTAAGTCTATGTTTATTCTCTTCTGCAGAATGTTCTCTAGTGTTGTTCTCCTTTGTGAAAGCTATCAAGATAGTGCGCTAGCATTAAAATTTTGTGTCTCCATCTTCATCTCCATTCTGCTATGGGGCAGATGAGAGATTCTGTCTGTAAAAGGAGTGGGGCAAACAGAGAGGCAGGTTAGGAAATGTCTCTTCAGGTACCAGATCATCCGTAATCAATTCTTTAAGCCAGGGGTCCCCAAACTTTTTACACAGGGTGCCAGTTCACTGTCCCTTGGACTGTTGGAGGGCCGGACTATAAAAAAACCTGTGAACAGATTCCTATGCACACTGCACATACCTTATTTCTCTCTCTCTCTCTCTCTTGCTCTCTCTCTTGCTTTCTTTCTGTCTCTTGCTCTGTCTTTCTCACCCTCTCCCTTGCTATCTCTCTTCCTCCTTCCCTCCCTTTCTCTCTCCCTCTCTCCCCCTTCCTTCCCTCCCTCCCTTCCCTCCCACCTTCCTTCCTCTCCACTTCTTTCCCTCACTCTTTTCCCCTTCTCTTTCCCTTTTCCTTCTTTCTCTCCACTTCTCTCTCTCTCTTTTCCCTTTTTCACCCTCCCTCTTCTCTCCCCACGGAAGACTCACCCAACAAGCCTCCACCCTCCGACCCCGGACTCCCATTCAATCCCCATTCAGAAAACGGGAGCTAGCAACTCAAAGAGGAGGAGGAGGCGGGTGTGTGCGTGTATGTGTGTGTGTTGTGCCCAGCTCGGCTTTCAGCAAGCCTTACTTTACCTCGGGTGAGATGAGATTGAGGGGGACGTTCTCACTGCTTTTCCAGTGCGGCCTTGGAAAAGACCCGCGGGCCAGATAAATGGCCTCCACGGGCCGCATGTGGCCCGCGGGCCGTGGTTTGGGGACCGCTGCTTTAAGCCTATGGAGCAATTACAGGAATTCAGAATTTGCACTGAAAGTGCCATTATCCCCTACTTTTCTCTTCCCATTTTCTTGCCACCCATGGTAACAGCAAAACATTCTCTACACAACACTTCTCTTGGTAGGTTAAGTGGAGGGAAGCAAGAGAATGACCTTTGGTAAGCAGAAGATGTTCTCCTCTGACAACTAACCCCTCTATAGGGATGTACTTTTGACCCATGTCCTCCAGAAGGCTGATGGGCACTTATCAAAAAGTACACCTTTCCAATCCTCTGAATCAAACTCTCCTGTTTATTCTCTGCTAGGGCTGGTGAATAGGCTTACCTATATCTGTAGTGGTGACCAAGTGGTGTCTTCTTTACACACGCATGCACAAATACACAAACCACAAGCCACGTGGTTTGGAGATCTGCTGCAAGGTCTGATGAAGTTGTTAGGAAAGCCGGGAGGGTTGGTTCTCTGTCCCAATTCTGCTGTCAAAAAACAGTTGGCTTCAAAAACCATTGATCACAGAGGTTATGTTTGCCACAGCCTTATATGCCCAAAAAGGAGCAGGGCCAAGGGTGGGCTGCTCTGGATTCAGCTGCACGGTTCAGCAAACCCCCAATTCCCACTCCTGGCTGGTCCCTCCCCTCCCTGGAGTCTCCATGAGGCCCATTTTAGATCTCAGGTAAGTGCAGGGCCCATGCAGAGGCTCAGGGAGGGCAAAAACAGACCTCCCGGAGGCTCTTGAAGGCAGGAAATGGGTTTATTTCCATCTTCTGGATGGCCCCTGGAGCCCGGTGAAGACCATTTTCGCTCTCCTGGAGGCTCGAGGTAAGCCTCTGGAGAGTGCCATCACTCCTGACATGTTACAGGGAACCAACTAGACCACGCCCACCCAGCAACCTGGTAGAGAACCCACTGCTAAAAATTTTGAAGCCCAACCCTGAGCAAGGCACATAGCTAAATTTACCTCAATAGCTTTACCTGAAAGGATTGTGTTAGCTGAAAGGAAAAGTGTTACATTAAAATATTATTATTATTATTATTATTATTATTATTATTATTATTAATAATAATAATTATTATTATTATTATTGGTACTAGTAGTAGTAGTAGTACTACTACTACTACTACTATTATTATTATTATTATTATTATTATTATTATTATTATTATTATTATCTTTTATTGAAAAACGTTTCCCTGGAAGCAAAATTATAAAATCCTTTTACTACAATCACATCCCAAAGGTGCTTTTACAAAAGGTGCAACTGGAATGTCTTGGGTTTTAGTTTCTGTCCTTATATGCTGGTTTGTGACTGTAATATCATATCCAGATCTTGTTAAATACATGGCTTAGGACCAATGAAGGACTACCAAACTTTTTACTTCCACACTGTGGGCGTGGCTTATGCAGGACGCCCTGCATTTTCTTTCAACATCTTTCAGTGTAAATTGGGTGCTCTGGGGTGGAGCTCCATTTTCACTACCCCACTGCATTCTCCCCCATCTGGGCAGTAGCCCACCCCTGCTTAGGACCAAGTTACCTATGAGACCATCTCCAGCCTCACGTATCCCAGCGACTGGTCAGAGCCCACAGAGTCAGCCTTTTCCAGGTCCCGTCAGCCAAGCAATGTCAGCTGGTGGGCTCTATGGGGAAGGGCCTTCTCTGTGGTGGCTCCAACCCTCTGGAACTAATTCCCCCTGGAGATTTGCACTGCTCCCAGTCTCCTGGCCTTCTGGAAAGCCTTAAAAACTCACTTGTACTGGCAGGCCTGCGGCTGTTGAGCTTTAACATTTTGCTCCAGCCGTTAATTTGAATCTGATTGTGGTATGAATGAGTGTGAGTGTATGGGGTTTTTTAATGGGTTTTTTAAGATTACTAATCGGGTTTTAAAATTATTTAATATTGGACTTTGAATCGGAATTTGTTTTTGTATTTTTTACTTTTATATGTTGTAAGCTACCCCGAGTCCTTGGAGAGGGGCGGCATATAAGTCAAACAAACAAATAATCATTTGATTTAATCTTCTGTTCTTCTGTCATTTGCCACAGAACTGCACCGAAAACACAGTATACTGGTTGCTCCGTACATGAAAATAACAATGGACAAGCTGCTTTTGAAAACCCCATGTATGACACCAACACAAAGTCTGTCGAAGGGAAGGCTGTGAGATTTGATCCAAACCTGAACACAGTTTGCACAATGGTATAACATTGCGATGACTTGACTGCAGTGGCGTGAAGATTGAAACGCGGTCGTAGTGGACCTATTGTTCACTGGTTTTTAAAAAGAAAAAAAGAAAAGAAAAGCACATTTTTCAGGATTTCCTGGATCACCTTCTCCTGAGGATGAGACAGAGACTAGAGTGGGTTTCTTTTTTTCATAAATATATATTGACTTCATGGTTACTGTGGAGTATTTTACAGAATGTCTGCTGCACTCTGTGAGTGCTTATCCACAGTTTATTTGCTTTTTTAAAAAAGAAGATTATTCTAAAAAAAATTAAAATAAAATAAAATAAAATAATAACATATTTGCATATATTGGAGGAGCATCCACTATCAGTACGTTTGTGCTTTATAAACTGCTAGAGGGACTGGATTTCAAAGAACAAATTATATGTGATAGGAATTAAGAGTTATATTTACAGGAGACAGCAAGAGCCTATGGCTTCTCTTTAAGGCATTCCCTCATATCTGGGCTTTAATAACATTTTCCTCACCTCTCTTCACTATGAATTTCTGAGTTTATGCCATGATCATTAACGTGCTTAAGCTTGCAAGCACAACCCATTATTTCTGAGCCACAATGGGATAATTAAGTGTCTGGTCTCAGATTCTTTTAATTCGTGAGTTTCATTCCCTGCTCTGTTGTTCTTGTCATGCAAGTATCTTTTCTTTTTTTTGTCATGTCCCAATAGTGATCAATTTGTCAGCAATAGAATAAGATTTGAGATATATATATATATATATATATATATATATATATATATATATATATATATATATATATATATATATATATTTCACATTGCCCCTCTTCTCAATAATTCAGTTTTCGCCCAAGTGAACAAATGGCAGATTAAAGTAGCATCACATTTCCGTACAATGAAAGTGACTAAATGGTACATTTCCCATCTCACTCTATCATCCATTTCATCATTTTTTTTCTACTCTGCATTCTACACTGAAGACAAACGTAATCAACCTGAAGGCAGAAAAATGTAGATTTCAGCTCATCAATGCCTTTGATGCATTTCTCAAAATCTCTAGGGCTTCCCTGTTCTAAGGCAGGGAACAGCATGGTACATACTTATGGAATATGCCTATGAATTATTTTGTCCCACAGAAGAAAACCCGCAATTAGATGACACTTTACAGAAATTTCTGGATTAGAAGTTAATCTCTTAGCATTGCACTCTCTCTTTTTTCATTGAGAAGTACATGATTTCAGGAGTGCATTTACCCTAATTAAAAGAAAATAATTTCCTCTTTAATGTCTTTACACCTTCAATCCTGGTCTTGGTAAAAAAAATCATCACCAATTTCTATCATTTTGTAGGATAAGGAATCTGTCATGAGTTTGCCTGATTCTTAAATATAGCCTATAGTTTACACACAAACATGTACTTTTTTGTCAGTTTTATAATACATTGGTACCTCGACATACGAGTTTAATTCGTTCCAGACCCGAGCTCGTAAGTCGATCAACTCGCATCTCGAACGAATGCCTTTAGACTTTGTTTTTCGCGCCGAGATAACCAGAAGCAAGGAGATTCTTGCGCCACCTAGTGGAAGCTCAGCTCGTATCCCGAATTTGAGCTCGGGTGTCGAACAGAAATTTCGCTCGCGTCCCGGCTCGTAACTTGGAATACTCGCATGTGGAGCAGCTTGTATCTAGAGGTACTACTGTATACATTCTGTGTGGAAGAAGGTAATTTTGGCATTTTTGTGTCATTATTATATATGTGCCAAGAAATAATGGGTTTCAGTAAGTGTACTGAATGTTGTGCCAAAGCAATGCCACATATTACTATAGGCACAAGACAAATATTTTAAATGAAGGCTCTATAATCCAGTTCACAAGCCTAGTAAGCCAAAGTACAATCAATTACAATGGAATGGGTCTATTTAATTCCAATCAGGAGGTTATTTTCCTACTGTTTTAAGGTTCAACAAATTCTGCTTTATATTAATTTGGGAAGTTTGTTTTCAAATGTACTTTATAATTTATGTTGTGGAGTTAAAAACTTTAAATTACACTTTTTCTAGGGCAGTATACAATATAAATTATGGTACAGAACTGAATACGCTCATTTCTCCAAATCTTACTTTCTTCTGTCAGGCTTGAGATTCTATTGATCTGTTTCATTCTCATATAAAATAACGCAATTTTATTTCAGACTGGAGTTTTATAACTGAATTATCAAAATATGGTTTGAATAATGTCCACATCATTGTTCATTGTCTTCCTTTGATAGCATGAAATGTTTCTGAACTCATCAATGCTGTACATTAGCTGGTGTGAATTATCTGGAAATGTTGTTTTCTCAGATATGAACATCTCTATGGGAATAAAAAATAATTTTTATTAATGTAATAAGAGAGTGCCTATTGCCCCCAAAGGATCACAAGTTTCTCATTTCCATCCTCCAATCTGTTTTAAAGCAAGAACTACTGCTTGGATTTCTATAGTGTTTGATGAATTTCTTATAAACCATTTTTCAATGTTTTCTTTTGAAAATCACATCCATCTTTCCAGATACGGTCTTCTACTAAAAGAATGCCATTTTTATATTTTATACCATCGATTTGTTATTTATTCTGGTTTATTCAAATGATTGCAATAATGACGATTCATTCATTACTGTTAAGGTTAATATTTGAGACCTTGTTTAAAATCTTGTTTCTTCTGCAACTGGCTACTCCTCTTATATTAATGCATACACTTTTGTAAAGAAGTCTATTTTTATGAAAAAAAAGGGATTTGTAAAAGTATGGTGTAAATTTTCAGTGCAATGTAAACAAATAAAAATGGATAATTGCTTTTGTAATACGAAGTGTGTTTTATAAAAGATTTAGAATCATAACAGCTGTGGAGCTTGGAGGGAAGTCAAATTCATTTGCCAAGCACTACAGGTTTTCGGAGAATATGGCATTTACTTGCTATTGTGTGTTTGTGTTTGTGTTTTTTTGTATGTGTGTGTTTGGGTTGCTTGCTAAGTATGAAAATACTGTAAAGATTTGCAATTGCATCTGAAAATAGAAAATATTCAAGTTAGTAAACACTGGCCATTAAATACAAAGAAGCAATTAATAAAATGACAATACATTTTCATCCAGTATAAATTATTTGCAGATTTCTAAATAATGCTGTGAATTACAATATGTTCCCCCTTTAGCTCTAAGTAAAGATGCATTATTGAATTGATTGAGATCAATAAACTATTCCTCAAGTTTAGCAAAATGCGTGTAGTAGAATAGAGTTGTATTCAGGAACTGTAAAATTAGATCTATACTTCATACAATAACACCCTTTTATGATAGTTAAATACTATAGGATGTCCAAAATTTCATGTTTTATGCTATGGAAGATAATAAGAATTTCATTTTTTTAATGTTATGGAAGATAACATAATGGCATAGTGGTAGCCTAATGATGAGGACACTAGCCTCCCATTAGGAAGGTTGAGAGTTCAATCCTAGGCAGCAGCAGATGTTTCTCACTACAGAGCAAAGAAAAAGTATCTGCTGCAAACTCTGCATAGATGTCAGGAAGGGCATCCGGTCACTAAACACCCAAAATTAATGGATTATAGGATTACAAAAAAAGAAAAAAAATGCTATGGAAGATAATTGTTGGATAATTTCATACATGGAAGCATAGAAGAAACCAGCCAGGAGGAACACGGGTCCAACAAACAAGTGAAGAAACTCATCGCTCCTACTACCTTGTCCACTTCGTCAGAAGTCACAGATTCAAATTCATCCCACACAATGGGATTAAGACCCCTGTCATGTCAGTCAAAATTCCTCAATCAGAGTCCAGGTCCATCAGAATCTGAGAGACTTTATCTGACAGAAATTGCACAAATTCCTCAGCTCTACCCTGCAAGGGCTCCTCCATTCCCTCTACATTGTTGTGGTTAGCTCTGGCCCAGCTCCTGCCCCAAGGACTGTGGATGTGGGGGAGACATCCACATGCTGCAGGCCTGTTTTGCCCCCGGTGGAATCTGATGATGAAGGCTCATCTGACCAAGAAGACATGAGTGACAGGGAGGAGGAGAGTGTGGCAGACAGCTCAGAAGGAGATCAATTATCTAGCTCCTCCTTGGATTCAGAGCAAGAGTTAATGATACAGCCACGCATGCGGAGAGCGATGCATAGGCAACAACAACTGAGAGATTATTATCAAAGAAAATGAGGCCACCTGTGATTGGGTGGGGCTGTGGTAATTAGTGAGGCTGCTATAAAGAGCAGCCTGTGGGTTTGGCCATTGTGGAGGATTATCTGATCGTTGTGTTTCGTGACTGCTTTACTGACTTCGACCTTTTTGTGTGCTGATTTTTCCCCGCTTTGAAACTAAACCAGAGCAAAGTGTGTTTCACTTTGTGAAAGAAGAAGGACTGTGAATTGCCTCACAGCTGCAAGCTAAGTATCACGGAACTGATATGGGACTTGTACAAATTACCAGTTTGTTTGGAGATAAGTGCTCTTTGCTATACCAAAAGAGGGCTTGGTTTAAGTGACTTTTCATTATAAAGAACATTGTTTTGAATTTTCAAACGTGTGTGTGTCTGAAATTTGTACCTGTGAATTTTTGGGAGAAGTCTACCAGAGAGCCCGACAGAACATACATTAAGGAGGGAATGAGTCACTTTAAAAAGGGCAGCTGGGCATGAATCAGCAGATGCAATAAGTGCAGAAAAATGCAAGTATTTTTCTGTGCACATCACCACTAATAAAGACTCTCAGAAGTGTTCGGTCAGACTGGAGTTACTGGTCCTCTGAATCATTGGGTGACTTCAACTGGTGATTTCATGTAGATATTAAATAGGAGGAGGGAGATGACCAAGCCCTGAGGCATCCCACAAACAAGGGATCTAGAGGTCAATATATGCATATGCATATAGGAAGGAACATCTTTTGAATGTACTTGATATATCACAATATTCTTAGTAATTTGTATTCCTAATTGCTGCTGATATATAATCATGGTTTGGTTTAGCCGCCTATGGTTTGAATAATGGAAAAATTATCACTCACTGCCACCTTCTTTGTTCTTATGAATAGAACTCCATATATTTACCTATTTGTTGTTTTATTCATTTAGTTGTGTCCGACTTTTGGAAACTTTACAGTCAAGGTCTCTCCGTGCAACCCTGTCAAGCACAGCTTCTTTCAATTGTTGGTTGTTCAACTTTGTATCTGATTTGAGGTTATCAAGCCAGCATGGTTTTTGTTTATCCTTTCTTCTTGGTCTACTAACCATTCCTAGCATCATTGCCTACTCCAATAAATTTGCACACATGAAATGGCCAAAATAAATCAGATGTACTCTTCTGATTTTTATCTTCTAATGATGTGTTTGGTTTTATATGATTTAACACCTCTTTGTTATTTGTTATCTCAAATATCTTTGAGATATTTGCTTACATTTTCCCCAAATTCTATATTCATTGACTGGTATTATTATTATTATTATTATTATTATTATTATTATTATTATTATTATTAATCAGATTTGTATGCCGCCCCTCTCTGCAGACTCGAGGCGGCTAACAGCTATAATAATACAATGTAAACAAATCTAATATTTAAGTTAATTTAAAACCACAATTTAGAAACCAATCATACATACTGACATACCATGCAGAAATTTTATAAGCCTAGGGGGAGGGAAAGTCTCAATTCCCCCATGCCTGATGACAGAGGTGGGTTTTAAGGAGCTTACGAAAGGCAAGGAGGGTGGGGGCAACTCTGATATCTGGGGGGAGTTGGTTCCAAAGGGTCGGGGCCGCCACAGAGAAGGCTCTTCCCCTGGGTCCCGCCAAACGACATTGTTTAGTTGACGGGACCAGGAGAAGGCCAACTCTATGGGATTCATGCGGAAGAAGGCGGTCCCGGAGATATTCTGGTCCGGTGCCATGAAGGGATGTATGATAAGCAAAGCATCTGGCTATCTATACCTTATCTTCTATATTATATATTATTCTAATATATAATATAGAAGAATAAAAAAGGAATAAGTGTTCTGTGTGTATGTGCCTGAATGAGAAGGCAAAAGAAGAAAGTCCTCAGATTAGCAGACTCTTAAACAAAGTTCACTGTGTGATAGGCAAAGACAGGATACAGAGTAATTACTTACCTCTAGGCTCTACTGTTCTCTTATGACCAGTAAGTCATGAAAGGCTAAAGAGTCTATGCCACCGGATTCACACCTCCAATATAAAAAATGTGAGCCATTAGTTATGTTGTTGATTTGAGTTCTGAGCTTGGCAATTTGGTTGCAAACAGTCTGTCCCCATGCTCTTAGATGCTCTTTAACATGTTTCCTTAAGGTGATGTTGTAGTGTCTACTAGCTTGGCCAACTTCAATAAAGGGTATGGAAGTCAATTGAATCAATATTAGCCATGATGGTTGTGTCACTGCCTCTAAAGCTCAACTGCCAACTTCTATGTTTCCTTGTAATCTTAGTTGGCCCATGCGATGGATGAGGTGGGTCAAGACAGCAGGTCATTGTTTATGTTTTTGTTGAATTATATTTGAATTTATTTGTATGCCAGCTACATCAAAAATCCAGGTGATTCAGAATTATAAAAATGGGGTAGACACTGTCGATTATTCAATTTTTGCCCTCCTCGACATGTTTCTATATAAAATTAAAACATTTTGAAAGTTCTCATATTACATTAAAGGAGAAAAAGTACTCAAAGGAATGTAAGAAACTTGCACTGCTCATAGAAAATTCCCAAATTCAATTCCTTCCTACCTAACTGCATGTTTTTGAGATAGAGCTGATGTATTAAAATGGGCCTTCAAATGGTCTTGAGAATATTTTGGTAATGAGATATAAGGAAATCAAAAGGGGGTGGTGGTGAAAGAAATGTTCTGTAAACTTGTCCATACATTTGCTTTGGTATTTAATTTGGTATCTTATTATTTTTAGGTGACTCTTGATGTCGAGTTTGTAATTTTCCAATCTCAGGTTTATTTTTCATTTCTGCAGTATCATAAATGATATCCCCTTTTCAATGTGCACATTTTAATCAAAATATTTCAATTGTACCATCCTTATTCCTGTATATCCAATTCTGAATGTTGTATATCACTTTTCTTTCAGCAAGAGATGAATTTGTTATATGTTTTGTTTGATGTAAATTTTTATAAACATGGATTCATTTTTGGGTAGTTGTGCTGAAATCACTATCACAGAAATCCCCAAAAATGTGAATAATAATGCATCATTCTGTGCTGAATTGGAAATAGGTTTAGAACTTGTAATGGATCTTAAACAGTATCAAAATGTAGACATATATGTTTTTTCTTTTTGATCAAGGACAATCAATAACGCAAAACATTTGTTTTCCGATCTTTATCATGTCACCTGAACCTCCACACTGCAAAATTATCTGAAAACAATTCTACCGAAAATATTGTCATTTTCAGATAGTCTCTGAATATCTTAGAGACTATCTGCCTATATTTTTGGCTATGTAAGAGTAAGATAACAAATTGAATTATTTTCTAAAAAACAAACTTGAAAGAAAATAAATAACAAATAGGCTGAAAAAGCTGCTTCTTTTAACAAAAATCTAGTATTTTAAGTAGTCATGTAGAAAAGTAATTTCTATTCTTGTTAAAATCATTTGCTAAAGTGTGGAACAAGCCTCGTAAATATTTGTAAGAGCTGAACAGCTTTACAGCTGACTAGCCGCCCCAAATCTTCGGAGAGGGGCGGCATACAAATCTAATAAATTATTATTATTATTATTATTATTATTATTATTATTATTATTATTAAATAATAAGGAAAGGAAAGACAATAGAAAAGTGGCTTCACGTGATTTTTTTCTTCTTCTCATATTAATTTCTGCTTTGGCAGCGGGTAGCCTTAAGAATGCTAAAACTTTGTAAGAATGTGCCTCTCATTTGCTGCTTCTCTGATGAGCACATATGAAAGAAAGGATTATTTCCCCCTCCCAAAAAATTGTAATACATTTAGCCTCTACTTTCCCTCTTCTTTGAATAATAGGCACCATTTTGTAGATTTCCACAACTAACAGTTTAAACCTGCAAACTGTGTTAAGATTTATTATTTGCTTTATTTTCACTTCTCTTTTAGTGACCACCACACTTAGTGACCATTCATAAATACAATAGTAATAAGAAAATCATTTCCCAAAGAATGTGCATATTTGGAACCAAATTTTATGCACCTAACACCAAGGCACATCAAGGGAAGAGTCAGAGTAACACTGACTAAGAGTAACATTGACGAAACTGTATGGGAAAATTTTATCTGAATCTGATGGCAGTAACCAGTGATCTTTTCAGACTCTTTCTTTCTCTACAGCCATTTCTTTTAATAATCTGGTCAACTGGAAGGAACATAATCAATAAACAAAAAGTGGACATATGGAACAAGATTAATGGAAGATCTGTAACTAGAGGACCTATTTTATCCAAAGTGTGTGTTCCAAAAAGGCAAATGGAAAACATAAATAATGTTGTCTTTCTAAGTTTCATTTCACCAATTCTTTTCTTCTTCTTTTGAAATTGAGTTAGCTTAAAAGACAAAAGTTTAATGTACACTGGTCCAAGGATAATGTGCACAGCAAGCTTTTTATTGACATAATATGAAGAAGTCTATAGCAGGATGTAATAGGACGTATTATGCAGAAGGAGGTAGAGACAGATATTTCTCTCTCTGGGTACAATGAGAATATATCTGCTGCAAACTCCACATTGGCGACAGGAAGAACATCCAAACAGTAAATACTCAGCACCATTCAGTTGCCTTGACTTCACCCCAATGCAATGCCTTCTCTGTGGTGGCCCCGGCCCTCTGGAACCAACTCCCCCCAGAAATTAGAATTGCCCCCACCCTCCTTGCCTTTCGTAAGCTACTTAAAGCCCACCTCTGCCGCCAGGCATGGGGGAATTGAGATACTCTTTCCACCTAGGCCTTTACAATTTTATGCATGGTATGTCTGTATGTATGTTTGGTTTTTATATTAATGGGTTTTTAATCATTTTTAGTATTATTGTACTCTGTCTTATTGTTGCTGTTAGCCGCCCCGAGTCTCTGGAGAGGGGCGGCATACAAATCCAATAAATAAATAAATAAATAAATAAAATAAAAGACAATGAATATAAAATGAACTTTTCTGCTAAGGAATAATGCAGTGAGTTACAAGGTAGCCAACACTGACAAGTTCTAGCTTATGCATCGCATATCAAACAAACAATGAGTATCAGGACAAACTTTCACATCAAAATTAAGTACCAAATTCAGTGAGTTTCAAAGCAGTTGAGTGCTCTTCCATAGCTAAAACTGGATTCTTAGTGGCCTAAAGCATATTTTATTTTATAGAGACTTGGAAAATATGCCCAGAAATTGTCCTGTTAATGGGGGGGGGAAAATCTTTACAAACAACCAAAAATTATATTGGGGTTCATTCTTTCGTTGTTTAATTTACGCTTCAACCAGGGAAATCAATTGAAATAAATAGGGGATACTGAGTTTGTTGAAACTCACAAAAAATGCATAAAACAGAGAGTCATTAGATTAGTTTTGAATAGACATTTGAAGGAACAGATACTGTCTATAAAGCAAAGTATGATTTAGGCCAGTGATTTATAAATTTAGCAATGGGAATTTTTCTGTTGCTTCTCGAACTTAAGGTATGTACTTTTTACAATTTTCCAATGTAAAATATAACATTATAATTTTAACAATTACAAATTACATTGAAATGTTTGTATCTATAGACACTCTAGATTCCCTAATCTGTTTGGTAGTATTACAGTTATTTTACAGTATGAACCAGGGCTGAAATTCAAAAATTTTCCCTGCCGGCTCTGTAGGCATGGCTTGGTGGGCATGGCAAAATGTCTCTTCAAAAGAGACATAGAAACTATGGAAAGAGTACAGAAAAGAGGAACCAAAATGATAAGGGGACTAGAAACCAGGACATGAAGAGAGATTGATGGAACTGGGAGTGGATAGCCTAGTGAAAAGAAGGGCCGGGGGGGACATGATAGCAGTACAGTGTTCCCTCGAGTTCCGCGGGGGATGCGTTCCGAAACTGCCCGCAAAAGTCGAATTTCCGTGAAGTAGAGATGCGGAAGTAAATACACTATTTTTGGCTATGAACAGTGTCACAAGCCTTCCCTTAACACTTTAAACCCCTAAATTACAATTTCCCATTCCCTTAGCAACCATTTAGATTATTACTCACCATGTTTATTTACTAAAGTTTATTTTAATTTTTTTTAATTAAAGGTGGACGAAAGTTTGGTGATGACACATGATGTCATCGGGCAGGAAAAACCATGGTATAGGGGAAAAAATCACAAAGTATTTTTTAATTAATATTTTTGAAAAACGGTGGTATAGGCTTTTCGCAAAGTTTGAACCCGCGAAAATCGAGGGAACACTGATAGTTGAGGGGTTGCTACAGAGAGGAGGGGGTCAAACTATTTTCCAGAGCACCACAGGGCCAGACGAAGAAAAACGGATGGAAGCTGACCAAGGAGAGATTCAACCTGGAAATAAGGAAGAACTTTCTGATGGTCAGAGCGATCAACTAGTAGAACGGCCTGACAGTGGTGGTTGTGAACGTCCGAACTCTGGACATTTTCAAAAGGAGATTGGACTGCCATCTGGCTGGAGGTCTGTAAGATTTCCTGCTTGAGCAGAGGATTGGACCTTTTTTTCCCCCTCAGGTGCCGAAAGTGCATGTGCGTGTGCTATCATGCACGCATAAATGCCCACAACCATAATTCAATGCCTAGGGAGGGCAAAAATGGCCTCCCCTGCCCCCTGGAGGCTGGAAACAGCCTATTTCTCAACTTATTGTTGGCCTGGTAGGTCCGTTTTTCACCTTCCCCAGGCTCCAGAGGTTTCCTTGGAGCCTGGGGAGCGCAAAAACACCTTCCCCATCGCCTTGGAGGCCTTCTGGAAGCTGTAAATGCCCTCCAAGAGCCTCTGTGTGAACTGAAAATCAGCTGGCCAGCACATGCATGTGTGTTAGAGCTGAGCTAGGGCAATGGGTTGTGTGCCGGGAGGTAGGACTTTGTGTGCCACTGGTGGCATGCATGCCATACATTTGCCATCATTGATCTAGTTTCTTTATCCTGTCTTCCTTGATTCTTTCCTTAAATATATCGTTAAATTATGAAGTTGATATCAACTTATCATTGTCTGATTGCTTCATTTGGATCTCTGCTGCTTTTATGTTGTACTAAATGTAAACAAAACAAAGTAAACATGGCTGTAGGGAACAACCACCTGGAAGCCTTCATTAGTATAGTTTTAATTTTTTACATAAGAGTGTAGCTACCTTACTAAAGCCTCATCAGAGCTCCTGAAAGTGCTTGGCTGTTATTATGTGACATAATTAACTTTCTTATATGTATGGTGGAGAACACAATAAAATCTTAGCTTTTCCCCAGGTGAGCACTTTCCATTGGAAATAAGAGGTTTTTATTATGCAGGAGAAAATCGTGGAAAATGTGCTATTCTTGATTTACATAACTGATACAATACACGGGGAGAAATATTATATGCTTCTTTCAATAGAAGCCTTAAATGCCACATTTTATTAGCCCCGGCTGAATATTTCTACTTGTTTCACAAATATTCAAAAACCTTTTCAATAGAAGACTTTAATTATCTTATTCCTTGCAAACCTTCCAGGAGTAGAACATGCAGTTAAGTTTCAGTAATATGTTTCTTTATAGCATTTTCAAAGCAAGTGAAGGGTTTTTTTTCATCCCAAACTTGTCTTGCTGCACATGGGTCATTTGACCATCTGATCTGTTAATAACCTATTCAATGTTGATATAGGTAGGTCTTTGAGGTCAAATAATAGAATAGAAAACAGAGTTGGAAGGGAACTTGGAGGTCTTCTAGTCCAATTCGCTGTTTAGGCAGGAAACCCTACACTACTTCAGACAAATTGTTATCCAGCATCTTCTTAAAAACTTCCAGTGTTGGAGCATTCACAACTTCTGGAAGCACGCTATTCCACTGGTTAATTGTTCTAACTGTCAGGAAATTTCTTCTTAGTTCTAAGTTGCTTGTTCAGTTTCCATTGCTTCTTTGCCCTTTCCCTCTGGTTTTGGAGAATAGCTTGACTCTCTCTTCTTTGTGGCAACCCCTGAGATATCAGAACACTGCTATCATATGTCCCCTAGTCCTTCTTTTCAACTAGACATACCTAATGCCTGCAACTGTTCTTCATATGTTTTTGCCTCGAGTCCCCTAAATATCTTTCTTGCTCTTTTCTGTACTCTTTCTAGACATCTCAACATCCTTTTTTGCATTATGGCAACCAAAACTGAATGCAGTTTTCCAAATGTGGCCTTACCACATCTTACAGCATTATAAAGTAGTATTAACACTTCACATGATCTTTATTCTAAACTTCTGTGTTGACTTTTTTGGCACCTGCTGCTCACTGCTGGCTCATATTTAAATGGTTGTCCATTAGGACTACATAAGATCCCTCTGACCATTACTACTGTTGACCAAGGTACCACACATACTGTATCTGTGTATTTTATACTCATTAATATTCTAATATATATCAATATTAGATAAAATATGATCTGACATAAAAAAACATATAACCCCTCCCTGGTACAGAGCTGAAGGGATCAGGTCTGGTGGCCTAGAGGTTAATTCTCTGCCTTACAAGGCAGAAGCTACCGGATCAATTCCCAGTAAGAGTGTGGCTAGCTGATGAGGCCAGAACAAGGCCGAAATGGTGCCATCCTAGTCTCCCTTAATTTTAAAATTTCAGCAAAAAACATGTGATACATACGAATATAGTTGTCGGCTATGAATAAATTAACTGCCTTGAAATGGCCCTGGGTTGGGCCTAGAGGCAAAAAGGAGCTGTGACGTTCCTTCAATATACCAGGGTTATCCCACATAAAAAAACATATAGCCCCTTCCTGGTACACAGCTGAAGGGATCAGATCTGGTGGCCTAGAGGTTAATTCTCTTCCTTACAAGGCAGAAGCTTCCAGATCAAATCTCAGTAAGGGTGTGGCTATCTGATGAGTCCAGAACAAGGCCGAAATGGTGCCATCCTAGTCTCCCTTAATTTTAAAATTTCAGCAAAAAACACACACACACACACACACACACACACACACACACACACACACACACACATATATATATATATATATATATATATATATATATATATATATATATATCACATGTTTTTTGCTGAAATTTTAAACTTAAGGGAGACTAGGATGGCACCATTTCGGCCTTGTTATGGCCTCATCAGCTAGCCACACCCTTACTGGGATGTGATCCGGCATATAATCTAATATTGAATTTTAGTATATATGTGTGTGTGTGTGTGTGTGTGTGTATGTATACACACACACACACACATATTAAAATGTAAAATATACTATACTGATAAAGAAGCGGTTGTATAGTTCCTCCATGAATACAGAAGTGGTTATGCAGTTTCAGTCTGAAAGCATACAGTCTAGCACAAGGAAGTCAGTAATTACAATAATTGTGGATATTATTCTGTCATTCCACTAATGATTTTCCATCAATATGGGGAGCTCCTATCTTTCCAGCTGATGTAGGCTTCATAGCACAGGCTTCACCAACATGTTCTATCAGCTGATGCAGATTCTAGTTTCCTTGACTAGCTGTTACAATGGCATAAGGTTTCTTTGTCTTTATAGCATTTGCACGGTCTACCTTGAGGTCTCTTTCTGGTTTCCAACACATGATAGAACAACTGGTGAGGCAATGAAGATGTTCCGCCCCAGACGCCTGATGGACCCAGAGGGCTTTCAGACGGCGCTTGGGGTTATTCCAGAGGCACTCATCCACAGTTCGGCGGAGTCTCTTGTGGAGGCCTGGAATACGGCTGCTGCAGAAGCTCTCGACCGGATTGCGCCTTTGCGACCTCTCCGTGGCGCTAGACCCCGTAGAGCCCCATGGTTCAACGAGGAGCTCCGGGAGTTGAAACGGCAAAAGAGACGTCTAGAGAAGCGATGGAGGAAGAGCAGGTCTGAATCTGATCGAACACTTGTAAGAGCTTTTATTAAGACTTACAAAGTGGCGCTCAAGGCGGCAAGATGCGCGTACCATGCCGCCTTGATTGCATCAGTGGAATCCCGCCCGGCCGCTCTGTTTAGGGTGACCCGCTCCCTTCTTAACCAGGGGGGAGTTGGGGAGCCCTTGCAGAGTAGTGCCGAGGAGTTTAACACGTTTTTCGCTGATAAAGTCGCTCAGATCCGGGCCGACCTCGACTCCAATTGTAAAACAGAGTCGACTGACAATGAGTCAGTCGAGGTGACTGGGGCACGTACTTGTCCACCTGTCTGGGAAGAGTTTGATCTGGTGACACCTGATGAAGTGGACAAGGCCATTGGAGCTGTGAGTTCCGCCACCTGTTTACTGGATCCGTGTCCCTCCTGGTTGGTCTCGGCCAGCAGGGAGGTGACACGGAGCTGGGCCCAGGAGATTACCAACGCTTCCTTGGGGAGGGGAGTTTTTCCATCACTCTATAAAGAAGCGCTTGTGTGCCCCCTCCTCAAGAAGCCTTCCCTGGACCCAGCCGTACTCAACAACTATCGTCCAGTCTCCAACCTTCCCTTCATGGGGAAGGTTGTCGAGAAGGTGGTGGCACTCCAGCTCCAGTGGTCCTTGGAAGAAGCCGATTATCTAGGTCCCCAGCAGTCGGGCTTCAGGCCCGGTTACAGCACGGAAACCGCTTTGGTCGCGTTGATGGATGATCTCTGGCGGGCCCGGGACAGGGGTTTATCCTCTGTCCTGGTGCTCCTCGATCTCTCAGCGGCTTTCGATACCATCGACCATGGTATCCTTCTGCACCGGTTGGAGGGGTTGGGGGTGGGAGGCACTGTGCTTCAGTGGTTCTCCTCCTACCTCTCTGGCCGGTCGCAGTCGGTGTTAGTGAGGGGTCAGAGGTCGACTCCGAGGTCTCTCCCTTGTGGAGTACCTCAGGGGTCGGTCCTCTCCCCCTTGCTATTTAACATCTACATGAAACCACTGGGTGAAATCATCCAAGGACATGGGGTGAGGTATCATCAATATGCCGATGATACCCAGCTTTACATCTCCACCCCATGCCCAGTCAACGAAGCGGTGGAAGTGATGTGCCGGTGCCTGGAGTCTGTTGGGGCCTGGATGGGTGTCAACAGACTCAAGCTCAACCCGGATAAGACGGAGTGGCTGTGGGTTTTGCCTCCCAAGGACAATCCCATCTGTCCATCCATTACCCTGGGGGGGGAATTACTGACCCCCTCAGAGAGGGTCCGCAGCTTGGGCGTCCTCCTCGATCCACAGCTCACATTAGAGAACCATCTTTCAGCTGTGGCGAGGGGGGCGTTTGCCCAGGTCCGCATGGTGCACCAGTTGCGGCCCTATCTGGACCGGGACTCATTGCTCACAGTCACTCATGCCCTCATCACCTCGAGGTTCGACTACTGTAATGCTCTCTACATGGGGCTACCTTTGAAAAGTGTTCGGAAACTTCAGATCGTGCAGAATGCAGCTGCGAGAGCAGTCATGGGCCTACCCAGGTATGCCCATGTTTCACCATCACTCCGCAGTCTGCATTGGCTGCCGATCAGTTTCCGGTCACAATTCAAAGTGTTGGTTATGACCTTTAAAGCCCTTCATGGCACTGGACCAGAATATCTCCGAGACCGCCTTCTGTCGCACGAATCCCAGCGACCGATTAGGTCCCACAGAGTGGGCCTCCTCCGGGTCCCGTCAACTAAACAATGTCGGTTGGCGGGCCCCAGGGGGAGAGCCTTCTCTGTGGCGGCACCGACTCTCTGGAACCAACTCCCCCCGGAGATCAGAACTGCCCCTACTCTTCCTGCCTTCTGTAAACTCCTCAAAACCCACCTTTGCCGTCAGGCATGGGGAAACTAAACATCTTCCCCTGGGCACGTTGAATTTATATATGGTATGCTTGTGTGTGTGTATGTTAGTATAGGGGTTTTTCTTAAATTTATAATATTTTAATTAAATTGGATTATGTATTGGATTGTCTTTTCACTTGTTGTGAGCCGCCCCGAGTTTTCGGAGAGGGGCGGCATACAAATCCAAATAATAGATAAATAAATAAATAAATAAATATACAGTAGTTGCTCACTTTGATGACTTGTGCCATCTACTGCATCAAGGCCCTTATGATCATGGATTCAATGCTGTAAAATTCTGCATGATCCAAGATGTCCAGATTGGAAACATAATCTTGGCAATGAATGCCACTTAATGGAGCAATGCGCACACTTGTGATATGTCTCTAAGAATTGGGTGTGTGATCTGAATCTGATGACCTGAAGCCTTCTTTGCAGGAAATGTTTACCGAGGTATGAATTTTCTGTGGATGTTTTCCTGTTCTGGAATTTCTCTCACCACAGCAACCTTCTCCACCTTCCATCTATCCAAGGTTGGTAAAATGAAGACCCAAATTATTGGGAGCAATATGCTGACTCTGTTAACTGCTTAGAGAGGGCTGTAAAGCCCTGTGAAGCAGTATATAAGTCTAAGTGCTATAAGAGTTCTAATATTGAGGAAGGTTGTCAAGCTGACCAAATTTGGATATGCTCAGGTAAAGATTTACAATTTTCTAACCAAATGCAATTTAATCTAAAAAGCTGTAATGGAAACAATTTCCATGACAAGATAATATATTCCCACATTTTTCCCTGGAAACCACAGCTCTTCACTTTAAAAACATTTCTCCTCGGTTCACTAATACTCAACAATCAATAATGAATTGTACTCATCTCAAATTTAGATAGATTGAAATTAAGATCTGTCTGTTATCCAATAGTGAGTTCTTTGTTCTTTTTAAACATTGACGCATAATAATTTCACTGAATGTTTGAGCAGCAGGATTACGGCATATTTTCCCAGAAGTTATTCAATTATTCAGTTGCACATGTTGACAGCAAGATGTTGTCCGCTTGTTCTTCTTTGAATAGTTTTAAGAGATCTCTCACAGACTTTCATTTTTTTCTATAAAAATAAGAAAACTTTAAAGTTAAGCAGTTTATCGAAACTGAAATAATATCCACATAAGCCCATTTTCTTCCAGAACAAAATGTCTCTAATCAAGGAACCATGGAAAGAAATTGAGAAGTTGGTCATTCATCAGTTCTAAGACATCAATCTGAAATGTTTAGAAACTTATTTTCATCCATGTTACCAGATTGGTATGATCACTATATATTTTTTCTCAACATCTGCATAAATCATGGCAGATACAGTGGTACCTCATGATACGAACTTAATTGGTTCCAGGAGGAGGTTCGTAAGGTGAAAAGTTCGTAAGATGAAACAATGTTTCCCATAGGAATCAATGTAAAAGCAAATAATGCGTGCAAATCCTTCAGAAAAATCCCAAACTTTAGAAGGGAGGCGAACAGAGGGAAGGGAGGAGCAGCTAAAGGGGGCGGGTAGAAGAAGCAAGGGTAGGCTAAAGGGTGAGTGGGGAGGAAGAAAGGCAAGGGGGGGGCTCCCTTTTCTTTCTTCAAAAGACACCCTTTCAGTGCCTGTGCAAGCACGCTGTTCTCCTATGTTTTAAAATGCAAACTCTCCCCCTCCAAGCCGCCCCTCCCTTTTCTTTCTTCAAAAAAGGGGAAAAAAAGAAACCCCTTCATCTCAGCAGCAGCGGCTTGGGTTCATAAGGTGAAAATAGTTCGGAAGAAGAGGCAAAAAAATCTTAAACACCAGGTTCGTATCTCGAAAAGTTCATTAGAAGAGGCGTTCGTAAGATGAGGTACCACTGTACTTTAGAGTGGGGCTGTCAAACTCCCAACCTGCAGGCCAGATGCATCACGTGCTTGCCACACCCATGCCTAGTTTAGGAAAGGAAATAAAGTTTTAATATGTCATGTGATGACACCATTATGCCATGAGCTTAGAGCAAAGATAGGTATTAACATAGAATGTACCTGAATCTTTTAAAAACATCTATGTCTTTCTTTGAGACAGCATGAAATTCATGATGTCCTACAAAAAAATTGGCTGCTTAAATAAAATAGAGTATCTAAATTTCTGCATGCTCACAAGAAGCTTCAAAGTTCTACTTTGCCCAGAGATAGATTTTGTAAAACATTGAACATTTTCAGTAAACAGCCTATATCAAAATTAAAATTGACAAGAATCTTCCAAGCTGAAAGAATTGATAAAGCTCTTCTTAACTTTGGCCATTTTCATAGGTTTTTAACCTGGTCTTATAGTATTACTGAACGCAAATCACATCTGAAAGAAAAATGAATTAACTTTACCTTCAAATAAAATTTATCTTAGTGAAAACATCACCTTTTTCAAAGCAATCCACTTAACCTCAGTTTAATTACTTCCAAACACATCTGAGAGATAAATGAGCCAAATTTAAAAAATAAAGTTAAATGCTAAAATAACTAAATCAAATTACTTAATACATAACACCATCCATTTATTAAAAGACAGACATGTTAAATAAATAGTTTGTTGGGAAAATGGAAGAAGAAAGGAAGAACAGTGATATGAGGGCAAGGGTGCTGAAGAAGCTATTATTGAGTTCTACCATGTTTGCTTGTTCTTCGTTATTACTTTAAACCACCAATATCATAGAATTGCCACAGAGTTAAGAACTCAGTGAGGGGAGGGAAGCCAACCTATGGGCTTATTTGAAAATTGAATGGATGGAGGCCTATAGATGTGAAAATCATAGTGTGAAAGGGTGAGGAGATTGGATCCTTCCCTTTTCTATCATAAATACAAATTTCATTTGTTTATTCAATGCAACTGTTAAAGATTGCAAGGTATCCCACTAGCATCAATATATATATATTTAAAAAATATGTAAGTGTTATATGGGGTGAATGCTGGTGTTATGGAGCACAAACGAATAAGGAAAGATTGAACTTTACCATAGCTTAGATATGACTAATTCACTTTCCTAATGTTTACTGGCAACAAAGAAATAACATAAAAGCAACTGTGGCTATTGTAGAACAGAGACAAGCTAAAGATAGGCCTCAACAGCTGACAATAGCTATTAATTTATTAATTTATTTATTTTTTAAATTGTCAAGTTAGTACAGTGGTACCGCTACTTAAGTAGAAACATTTTCCCATAGGAATCAATGTAAAAGCAAATAATGTGTGCAAACCCATTAGGAAATAAATAAAAGCTCGGAAATTGGGTGAGAGGAAGAGGAAGAAGAGGAGGAGGACAGTCGCTGCTGAAGGAAGAAGGTAAGGTGAGGGAAATTTTTAAAAATCCAAAATTTAAGGCTTAAAAAAAAGGGGGACTCTGAGGCAGCGAGGAGCACATGCCTTCCATACACCCAGGCCAAGGCTGCCTCCCATACACTGAGCCAGAGAGAGAAACCCAGAGGGAATGACAGTAAATTGGCCGGGCTTTCGTGCCACTCTCAAATTTCCTTGGAAATTTTTCCAGGCTCGGGTTCTTAAGTAGAAAATGGTTCTTAAGAAGAGGCAAAAAAATCTTGAAAAACCCAGTTCTTATCTAGAAAATATTGTGGTTGGCTCTGGGCCAGCTCTTGCTCCAAGGACTGTGGGGGTTGGTTTGGAGAATCCTCATATTATCAGAGACCGGTTTTACTGCCAACAGCTTCGGACAGTGAAGCTTCTGTGTCAAGGGAAGATTCTGGGAGTGAAGCAGGATCGGATGATGAGGTAGTTACAGGCAGCCCATTAGCTAATTACCCCATTAGTGAGTCATCATCGCCATTAAACTTGGAGGAAGAGAGATTCATAGATGCTCGTGGGCACAGGTTTATGACAAGGAGGGAACAACTGCGCAAGTATTATAGAAAATAAGGAAGAACACTTGTGGCTGGGGCAATTAGGCTAATGAGGCTGCTGATAAATTGCCAGCATTGTTGAGAGCATGTGTGGGAAATTATCCGTTTGGTGAGAGAGGAATGCTGTTTGCTTTTGAACTGCTTCAGGATTTACAAGAACTTTTTTGAACATTTCACAGTTAAGTACAACTTTAGGACTCTTGAAGGGGGGTGGCTGTGATGTCTTCACAGCTGCCTTTTATCTCCTCTGCTTTTGTTTTTGCTTTACACAGCATTCCAGGCTCATGGTTTGTGGGAGAACACTTTGGCTGATTTAAAGTGCGTGTGTACAATATTTTTCTGTTGATAAACTGACTCTTTGTTTACTTTACAACAGTGTGTGTTTGGATTTACACTTAGGACTTAATTGGGGCTCGTAACATGAAGCCGGGCATAACAGAAAAGTTCTTAAATAGAGGCGTTCTTAAGTAGAGATACCACTGTACTGGTAGTATACAAAGATATAACACTGTTTCTATACATGAAGTGGTTACTAATAAGAGGGAAACATTAGGACAGGGATGGTAGGCACGCTGGTGCACTTATGCACGCCCCTTACTGACTTCTTAGGAATCGGAGAGGTCAACAGTAGGTAGTCTAAGGGTAAAGTTTAGGGGTTTGGTGATGAAACTATAGAGTCAGGTAGTGAGTTCCAGGCATTAACTACTCAGTTGTGAAGTTGTATTTTCTACAGTCAAGTTTGAAATGGTTAACTTTGAATTTGTATCTGTTGTGTGCTCATGTATCATTGTGTTTGAAGCTGAAGTACTCGTTGACAGGATGGATGTTGTAAGAAATGATTTTATGAGATATGCTTAGGTCATGTTGAAAGTGATGTAGTTATAAGCTTTCTAAGCCTGGAATTTCAAATCTGGTTGTGTAAGATATTCTGTTGTGAGAAGAGGAGTGGAGGGCTCTTCTCGTAAGGTATCTTTGGAAACTTTCTAATATATTTATGTCAGAAATGCAGTGTGGGTTCCAGACAGATGAGCTGTATTCAAGGATTGGTCTGGTGAACGTTTTGTACACTCTGGTTAGTACTGTGAGAATACCGGAGTAGAAGCTATGTAGGATTAGGTTAACAACTCTTGAAGTCTTTTTGGCGATGTTGTTGCAGTGGGTTTTAGCCCTTAGTTTATTGGATATGAGTATTCCAAGGTCTTTTACAGAGTGAGGGTTATCTGCAAGGTTTTGTCTATTCAGCTTATACTTGGTGTTTTGATTATTTTGGCCAATGTGTAGGACAGAGCCTTTGTTGGTTGAGATTTGGAAATGCCAGATGTTTGACCATTCTGATACAAAGTGAAGGCCTTTTAGAGGGTAGCAGTGTTATCGGTGGTATTGAGTTTTACATCAACGGAGAAGATAACACCAGCTTGTAATGTGATTGCAAAGGTTTATATAGAGTATGAAGAGTGCTGGTGCTAGCACGCTGCCTTGGGGTACACCGCTGTTAACAGGAACAGGATTAGATACTGCACTCCCTATTTTGACCACTTGTCTGCTTGATAGGAACACAATTATCCAGTCATGTAGGGGTCCAGAAATGCTGTAGAATTTCAGTTTTAAAAGTAGCTTATTGTGAACTACAGAATTGAAAGCTTTACAGAAGAATTAATAGCTCAATAGCTATTAAATAGTAATACTCATTCCATCAGGGAGAGCAAGAACTCTTGTTTCAGGCACTTCAAACTGTTACTTGTACTTGACATACAATGTTATTATTGGTCTTTTTAAAAGAAAAAAGGCTACATTTAAAAATCTGCTGGCTCTGTATTATCTACCTTAGATGTGTTGGAAAGGGAAGTGTTGCTAATTTCTATCAGCATTCTACAATTTCTGTTCTAAATTATCATATCAACCAGAGAGAATGGCTGTAGAACTGAAAAAAAAAATACATTGTGTCAGCAGGACGGAAGGATGTGACAATGTTGAATTGGATATCATAGAATGCAAGTTTAGCTGCCAAACATTTTATTTGCCAGCCGCTCCACTTTCATTAGACAAGAAGAAAGTTTGAGGGCAAAAAATAACATTTCATTGTTGAACTGACTGCCTTGTTAGTTTCTATGAAAAATTGACATTTAATACTTGATTTTAAGGGATACTAAAGCTGGGTGTACTTACTTTCATGAGTCTAAGTCAGCAAAATGGATTTTTAGCTCGGAGCAATGATTAGGATTCAATTGCAGCAGAAGCTAATAAGAAAAGTAGCTAAGGATAGTTGGAAGTTCCTGAAAAAATAGATACTAGATGAAAAAATGTGAATAGCTCTAATAGGGGATAAAAAGTGTAAGGCGGCTCAGAAAGTCTACAAAAAATGAAACTGGCGGTACAAAGATAGACTATAGTAAGAGGTGGTGCCAAATTGTAAAAAATAGGTGTGAGGAAAGCTGAAGCTCAGGAAACGGAAGAGAAAAACCTAGTAGACCAGCTGCTTAGTAGAGATGACAATGTAACAAAGAGAAAATCTAATCCTGCTTCAGCTGTCTTCTCTGACAATTGAGTGTTTCACAATGCTAAAAAGTAAAGGGACATGACTTGTTTAAGATGGATGGAAATAAGCGGGATAGCCTGCCACTACCTGTGCGCTGTGTGTGTAACTCTGTGTCTCAAGTGTGCACATGCATCCAAACAAGATTTGCACGCACAGCTCCAGCATGCATGCGTGTACGTCCGAGTGAGATTTTGCTTCTGTGCATGCAGAAATCTCCTGCGTGCGTGCATCTACTTGCAAGATATTGTTTCCTGCTCATGCGCCAGAGAGATGGAACTGCGTGTGTAGCTCAATTTTCACTATTGGTGTAATGGCGTCAACCGTTCCGGTAGGAACCCACTACTGGATGGAAACATACTCAAAGACTATCTTAACTGTAAATGAAGGTATCTTAAGCAGTAATGGGCCAAAATTTTTACTGCCACACTGTGGGTGTGGCTTATTTTGTGGGTGTGGCTTGATGGTCATGTGACCAGGTGGGAGTGGCTTGAACGATCATCATCATTCGAGTGAACTGTTAAGTTCTTGACTTACAATCTCACCAGTGTTGCTCTCTGGGGTGACAATTTGCTTCGTGTTTCCCACTCTCTCCTTCCTGGGTCGCCCCGTGCCACAGGCTGGGTAGCTAGGCAAATAGGTGCCGATCAGCTGTTGAGAAAAGAGAGGGGAGGAAATGGGCCCCCTGCAACACCTGTTGGTGCTGGTCCCCATGGTCTGCTTTCTGAGGAGGATGGGAGGAGGGATGGTCAGCTAAAGCTGTGTGTGCCCACACAGCTTCATTTCTGCCTGTGGAACTGTGTTCCACCCCGTCCTGCCTGCTGCCCACCCCTGATCCCAGGACAATGTCCAGTCAACGAAGCCTGGAGGCTGTTGGGGTCTGGATGGGTGTCAACAGACTCAGGCTCAACCCGGATAAGATGGAGTGGCTGTGGGTTCTGCCTCCCAAGGACAATGCCATCTGTCCGTCCACAACCCTGGGGCGGGAATTACTGACCCCCTCAGAGAGGGTCCGCAACTTGGGCGTCCTCCTCGATCCACAGCTCACATTAGAGAAACATCTTTCAGCTGTGGCGAGGGGGGCATTTGCCCAGGTTCGCATGGTGCACCAGTTGCGGCCCTATCTGGACCGGGACTCACTGTTCACAGTCACTCATGCCCTCATCACCTCGAGGCTCGACTACTGTAATGCTGTCTACATGGGGCTACCTTTGAAAAGTGTTCGGAAACTTCAGATTGTGCAGAATGCAGCTGCGAGAGCAATCATGGGCTTCCCAAGGCATGCCCATGTTACTCCACAGTCTGCATTGGTTGCCGATCAGTTTCTGGTCACAATTCAAAGTGTTGGTTATGACCTATAAAGCCCTTCATGGCACCGGACCAGAATATCTCCGGGACCGCCTCCTGCCGCACGAATCCCAGCGACCGGTTAGGTCCCACAGAGTTGGCCTTCTCCGGATCCCGTCGACTAAACAATGTCATTTGGCAGGACCCAGGAGAAGAGCCTTCTCTGTGGCGGCCCCGACCCTCTGGAACCAGCTCACCCCAGATATCAGAGTTGCCCCCACCTTCCTTGCCTTTCGCAAGCTGCTTAAAACCCACCTCTGTTGTCAGGCATGGGGGAATTGAAAATTTTTTCTCCCTTCCCCCTAGGCTTATAGAATTTATACATGATATGTTTGTTGGTTTGATTGGTCTCTTAAATTGGGTTTTTTAGATTACTTTTTAATATTAGATTTGTTACATTGTTTTTTATTGTTGTTAGCCGCCCCGAGTCTTCGGAGAGGGGCGGCATACAAATCTAAATAAACTAAACTAAACTAAACAATTTTGCAGATTTCTAGGACCAGAGCAGAGGTGGGTTCTTCCCGATTCAGACAAGATCGTTCAAACTGGTAGCGACTTACTGATTATGTCACTGAACTAGATTGGGCGGTGCTTGGTCTGTAGGAGCCACATCTCTCTCTCTCTTCTTTTTTTTTTGAAATTTTTGTGAATTATTTTGACTGTTTTGAAGGTTTTTCCTGTTCTGCTGCTTGTAAACAGCCCCTCCTGCCTACCCACAGGTTTATACTGACCTTTATTCCTTCACCCAAAGCACAGCTGATTTCAGACTGATTTCACCTGCTGAGCATATGCAGAAGCGAAATTGTGTGCGATGCGAACCGGTGACAAAGGTAAGTGGAATCCACTCCTGGACCACAGGTTTTGTTTTCTGAGCTTTCAGACTCATGTTGGAGCCTGTCTTTAAGGAGCTTTTGTCTAGCAGACAGTGTGTTCAATTGCTGGAGTTTGTGCAATTAACTCTGGCCCAGTTCTCTAAAATAAATATCTCCGGGACCGCCTTCTGCCGCACGAATCCCACAGAGTTGGCCTTCTCCGGGTCCCGTCGACTAAACAATGTTGTTTGGCGGGACCCAGGAGAAGAGCCTTCTCTGTGGCGGCCCCGACCCTCTGGAACCAGCTCCCCCCAGATATCAGAGTTGCCCCCACCCTCCTTGCCTTTCGCAAGCTCCTAAAAACCCACCTCTGTCGTCAGGCATGGGGGAATTGAAATTTTCCCTTCCCCTTAGGCTTATAGAATTTATACATGGTATGCTTGCATGTATGATTGGTTCTTTAAATTGGGTTTTTTTAGATTATTTTAATATTAGATTTGTTTACATTGTCTTTTTTATTGTTGTTAGCTGCCCCGAGTCTTCGGAGAGGGGCGGCATACAAATCTAATAAATAAATAAAATAAATAAATAAAGGCTCGTAGGTATAAAGATCTATTTCTGAACTATTAGACTTAGTTTTCAGATGATAGATGCTTACTTATTTGCCCTTTTCATGCTTACTTGTGGCTTTAGGCTTTGTTTGATCTAGGCCAATGTTGGCAAACCTTTTTTTCCTAGGGTGCTGAAAGCACATGTATATGTGCCATCATACATGCACAAGTATCCACACCCATAATTCAATGCCTGGGGAGGTGAAAATGTCCTCCTCCCCTGAAGGCCCTCTGGAGGCCTGAAACAGCCCATTTCCCAAACTCTGGTGTGCCCAGTAGGCCCGTTTTTCACCCTCCCCAGGCTCCAGAGACAAAAATACCCTTCCCCACTCCCCCGGAGACTCTCCGGAAGCCGAAAATGCCATCCCAGAGCCTCTGGGGGAGCTGAAAATCAACTGGCAGGCATGCACACGTACATTAGAGATGAGCTAGAGTAAAGGCTCACCTGCCAGCAGATATAGCACTGTTTGCCACCTGTGGCACCTGTGCCATAAGTTCACTATTACTGATCTAGGCCATGGATATTAACACAATCACAAACTTAATTTACATCATTTCCCCCCCAAATTTGTAAACCAAGGTTGTCATTTTGAAGTTGAATTGCAAATGCATGTATGTGTGTGCTTTCTGAATAGCATGACAGAACTCTTGTGTCATTAAAATAGGTTGAGTAGAACAGGCGGAAAGTAGCCAGAAAGTGCACCTTGCATACATCCTTCAAAATCCAAATCTGTTATGAAAAATTAAGGAGTCCATATGTAATGTATCTTCTTCCTTGAGGTATTCCCAATCATTGGAGTTATATATTGCCTTACTTCCGTAGTTCAAATCCCTGAAGTTAGAGAGACAGATGGCTAAGTATTGAGCAGATGGGTAAAAATGATGAATAGCTATAGACAGGGTTACTAATAGTACATTTGTCCACTATATTAGCACAATCTGCTTCCTCCTGGAATACACCCTGAACTGTTGAGCAAGCTAACAATGAAGAGCTTTTTTTATTATTATTGGTCATATTTTATCTGAAAGAACAGTTGTCAACATCACTCAATTGGGCTCGTGCCATGAGCCACTTTTTAAAATGATAAAGCATGGCATACACTTTTGCATGCATTAACTATATGTCTCGTGTGACATCTGTTATTTAACCCTGCTGCTTGCTTTATGCCCTGCTGGAATTTAGGAAGGGAAGGGTAAGTAATGGCTCCAATCAGTAATGTCTCAGTGCCCTTGAATGTATTCCAAAGATTGGAATATCCACATGCCCCTCCTGATTCAAAAGCAATGAATCTATCAGTTTTGTTTCCTGAAGTTTGCAATTTATATAATCGTCAGCTTTAAACCTCTCTGGTTTAGGGAATTTTTCCAGGGGGAGGGGATTGATCTATCTGAAAAAATTCATATGCTTTTTGGGGGGGAGGGTTTGAGTTTGGTTTTCTTTGAAAGAATTCTTAGAGAATAAAAATGGTGATTCATAAAATGGGATAATATCTTTATCTTCTTCCTTGACACTTGTTGTTTGGGACAATGCTGTCTGATTGTAAAATTATTCTGATTCATCTATTCAAGATCTAATACTTGTCTACACCATTACGACATTTAATATAGATAGGTTTCTGCTGTCCTTTTAAGTACTTAAAATGTCACTCTTTAGAGATGGAGGCCTTGAATTCTAGTTTAGATTTGAATTAAATTATTCTAGAGTGTATTTAAGTGGTTATTTGCATAGTACAGTGGTTGTTTTTAGAAAGTATTGAGTCAAGGACCCTTATATATTTAGAATGCTACTTACTTGTATTCTTCTACACTGTACTGCAAATGGATCAAGAAAAAACAATTTTCATTTTGAGATACAACTTCCTGCACACATAGCATGCCACAAATCTATATATAATGTAACACTCATAATTCTGCTTTACTTCTCAACAAATAAATTTGCCAGGTTCTGTTGGAATATCTGCTTATTTATTCATTCTGTTACCAAATGAATATGATTAATTTGGACATAAGTATTATATGCATCTATTTTTGATGTCCAAATTCATAAGCCTTCCTTTTTTGAGTGGAAAAAAAGATCTGTCATTTTCAGAGCATTACAAAAACTAAAGTGTTGAGACAAGCAGAATTAGAAAAAATGGCCCTACAAAATAATACGTAAGGAAGTCAACTTTGAAATCAGACAAGCACCAGATATGAGAAAGTTAACTGCATACAGCAAGTCACATTTGACCCAGCAATCTGAAGGTTAATGAAAGAACAAAATCTTGATGGAAAGCATCTAGCAAAGGGTATAAGGCAGACAATTTGTGCATATAACTTTTATCCCGGTCCTCATGTTTATCTAGCCACAATAAAGCAGAGCAAATGAAAATACAGTGGTACCTCTACTTGTGAACTTAATTCGTTCCGTGACCAGGTTCTTAAGTAGAAACGTTTGTAAGAAGAAGCAATTTTTCCCATAGGAATCAACATAAAAGCAAATAATGTGTGCGATTGGTGAAACCACAGGGAGGTGGAGGCCCTGTTTCCTCCAAGAAAATTCCT